>NC_142608.1:49439088-49739088 GCF_041222555.1 Hakea prostrata | reverse complement strand
AGCCAAATGCAAGTCTTCTACTTAGTTACATCAAGTCAGATCCAGATACGTCCATTCCTCGTCCCTGACGATCCTTTCCGGTATCCTTCACACTAGAGTCATCCTAGTCCCTGACTACGGACTCATCAACCCTATTGATCATCCACATACGGTAAACGGGAAGCTCTCACGTCCTCTCACGGGTTGGTTACCGGTCTTAAGCGCCCGTGAGCCCAAGTCTAACCATATGCAACCCTACCAATAAATGGCCCCCACAATGTGATTCCCGTCCTCTCACGGGTTGGTTACCGGTCTTGAGCGCCCATGAATCCCCATTGCTACCACGGGTCGTTCGGTCTCAATACCCCTCCGATTAGGGTCTGACATAACAGGACATCCTAGCCAAACACTACTAGACAATCCTAGATATGTCATTCAACAGTTTAGGAAGGTGTCCAGAGGGCATCTCCGGAAACATCCCATAATATTCCCGTAGTAGTCCAAGGACAGAAGTGTCAAAAGGACACCTCTCCTTTCCAAACCATACTTAAGCATACACATGCATCAACTCATATCATCACATATATGGTAACTTCATATATGGAAAGAAATCAATAAGTACAATCAACTTGTATATAATTGGTAAATAAATCATTCATGAATCAATTAATCATAAACAAGTAATGCTACCGTAATCAAAGTTATACAACAGTAGTATATCATTGTAAGAATCTAATTTAGGAAACATGTCAATGATATTCAAATATAGAAACTAGATTCATGCTATCTATGTAATTAAGGAAATAACCATCCTTACCTTTTATAACTTGCAAAGGAATCCTAAGAAGTCAAGTAAGATCTTGGCAAACTTGAGAAGAAGGCCCTAAACAAGTATATACAACATATTAGGAAAGATCCCTAACAGAAAAGATACCAAAACATCCAACACAGACCAATTCGAGAGTTGTTGTACTCATTGGTCGAGTGGATTGGTCGATCGGTCCAATCGACCAATCATCGACCAATGCAGACATAAGAGCCTAAAAAAACAGAGTTTTAAGATATGAAATCCGAATTTGGTGGTTCAAAAGGGTACTAATCAAGGGGTAAACTACATCAGTAGTATTCTAACATATAGGGGACCTCAAAACACCAATCAAATCAAGACATCAAGATCCAAATTAGGAAACAAAAGTTACCATAATTAGATCAACCATGGATCTTGATGAATTCGAAATAGAAATCAAAGACAAGAACAATAGGAGGATGGATCATTGCTTCAGGTAAAGGTATCATGAAAACATACTTAGATCTTCAAGGAAAAAGGCTTAGAAGCATAAATCTAAATAAGGAAATAAAACCTACCATATATGTAACTACCATGCTTCATGAAGAACACATAGTATGGTAGAAGAGAACAACTAGAGATTGATAGATCATGGATCATGGAAAGAAAACACAGTAATTAACTACTAACATGATCAATATAGAAGATCCAAAGAGATTAGAATTCAAATCAGAAGTTTAACAAGATTAGATCATGTTTTGATCATGATTCCTTCAAAAGCTTGCAATGATCATGGTTAAGATCATTGTTCTAGCCTCAAATCCTGAGGATGATCATGAGAACATGTTCAGAGATGTTTGCAACAGAGAATGCAGCATCTCTTCTACTGTCACAACTCAAAAAGGAAAGAAAAACAAAGATGGAGGAGAAGAAGAGAGAGTAGACATACCTTTTGATGCAAAAGGAAGAGTTTCGACGAAGATCCGTCAAGAAAACACCAAGGATGCAAAGGAGATGACTTGCAGAGGTCTTTGGTTCGTTCCAAAGAGTTTGGAGGCAGCAAATACGAAGTGGACTCGAGATTGGACTTAAATAGAGCAAGAAAAACCTAATTGCCAAAGACAGCACTCATTGGTCGAGTGGATTGGTCGATCGGCCCAGTCCGACCAATCACGACGACCAATGCCGACAAAGAAGTCCAAAACAGGGAATTGAAGGCCCAGATCAAATCCAATCCTAAAGGGGTTTTGCACACAAGTCAAGTGACTTACCTAATAGGTAGAAATGCCTTCAAACCAAGATAGAGAGCACTCCAAGTCCATCAACTAATCCGATCTTCGTCAAGATTCAGTTTCCATAAATAGAACTTCATCATCAACTTTCATGGATTCAAAGCCAGACACCAAGTCCTCCACTGGGATGGCCCAAAGCTGACTTCTTACTTTACTCCGGGTCATCGGACCTACAAATAACAAGGTTTCCGGGTCAAGGTTAGGGCTGCGTTTTACAAGCATGACCTGCTGTATGATGTAGGAAAGGTCAATCTCGAAGCCCATGTAAATCCGATAGATGACTATGGCCTCCATCACTGTAATCCTATGGTGATGTCCAGCCTTCGGCATGATGTTTCGGCCCACAATGCGACCGATAACTCGTGCAGAATCTGTCATCTGTCGGCTGTTCCTAGGAGTGAAGCACCGGCGGCTGTCCCACAGTGTGTTGCATATCTCGCGCAACTCGTATGGCATCAAGTAGCTATCTATAGCTGCCCCTGCAAGTATCCATACGCACTGATTTGGGTAGTGAGGGACCCGCAAGATCTCGGCTAATGATTTGGTGGAAAAACGAATCTGAGACTGAAGGACCCTGCTCCTGAGGACTAGTCTAAGTGGATGCCCTGGACCTCTAGCCTCCTCAGTGTAAGTAAGGTTGCTGAAGAACAACCTCACTAACTCAGGATATACAGGCAGATCATCTGTGAAGAGATGAGTCCACTGCAAGGTGTCGAGCCTCTACTGTATCCTAAAGACTCGGAGCTGGCGAAGGTGTAATAGACGTCCTAGCTCGATTTGGTAGTAGCTGAAGTAGGCTTCATACAGGAACTCGGCCTGTGGAGTGTCGAAGCGATCTGGTCTCCGGACATACTGTCTAGGCTTTGAAGGAACCTGACCTCTACCTCTGAGTGCCCCTACTATGCGTCCTCTACCTCGTCCGCGTACTCCTCTCGGCATAGTTAATATCTGTAGAAGATACAATGACATTGTTGGTTAAGTGCTATTTCAAGATTTAAGCCAAAAGGGTATTTTCGTAAATTTCTGGAAAATTTCAAATTTGGGGGAAATTTGATTTGAAGATACTAGCATGTGCATAATACTAGGAATTGCATGTCTTTGAAATTTATTTGATGAAACTCGATCGAAAACTTGATCTAAAGCGAAAAATTCAGCAAGAAAGAATTTGGGGATTTTGCATTCTAGGTCAAAATTGATTTTTTGAAAAGTTAAAATTGGTTAAATAAAACTATATGGACATATCTACAGTATCATTTTGAGCATGTAGCAATTGATTTCATGCGAAAACTCCAAGCGGTTTGTGAGAAATCAAAATTTTTCTAAAGATAATGATTTCGGTACGAAAACTTAGCGAGAAGTGCAAGAAGGTGTTAGAACTTGTTGTCCATGCATGGCATTGTGTTTAAAACCTAGGGAATATGTTTCTAAGTATTCCTACACATGATTTCTAACAATAGATACAAGTAAAACATGGATTTGATTGAAATGCAAGCATGAGAATGAAAGTAAAAGAGAAAATGATAGTCTTACCTTGTGTTTGATGAATGAGAGTTGTGGTGTTGTTGTTAAAACACTTGAATCACCCAAAGATGCTTGGAAGAACCTTAGAAGATGTTTCCCTAGAGCTCACTCACTTGTGGAAGAAGTTAGAATGAAGTTAGAATGTGAAAATGAGGCTTATAATGCGAATTTTCGTATTTTGTGAGCATTGGTCGACTCATTCGTCGATTGGGTCAATCGACCAATCAACCGACCAATGGACCCAGTAGCTCCAATTTTGGTTGAAATGTTGGAAAATGTGATTTTTGTCCTACGAATTGTTGTTGGATGACTAAATGGATGTGTTTGAGCATGATTTAAATTTTCAAATCATTTGGACATATTGATTTCATTGAAACTTTGAAATTTGGTATTTTGACGTTTCCGGTTCTTGCAGAATGGTTACTCTGAGAAGTGGGCGTGGTGAATCCAGTGGTCATGGAAGTGGTCGTGGTGAAATACCTGAAGGCGGTCATGATCAGCAGACTGGTGACCAAGGTACCCAGGACATACCAGGTGCCCCGAATGTCGGAAGCTTTCATGATATTGCCAACATCATGGGCAATATGAGCAACAGCAAGCAGCTCAGTTTAATCAGATGTTGACGGGTTTCATGACACTGCATAATGGGACTCGTGTTGGTGTTAATGTGAATCCTCATGCCGCAGTTCCAAATGCGGGTGGCCTTGCTGGAACTCCTCATACTCGCCTGATGGAGAGTTCTCTGAAGATGCAGGTGCCCAACTTTACTGGTGTTACCAAGGATCTCTTGTTCCCTAACAAGTGGATTCGTGAGTTGGAAAAGACTTTTCGTCATCTGCAATGCTCCGAAGCTCAAAAGATTTTGTTTGCTGAGCATAAGTTGCAGCATGAAGCCGATGCTTGGTGGACTTCCACTCGGCCTGTTTTGGAAGGTTTGCATGCAGGTGTTGTAACTTGGGATTTATTCAAAGAGGCTTTTTGCATGAATTATTTCCCTAAGGCGGTAAAGGATGCAAAGGAAGCTGAGTTCATGGTTCTCGCACAAGGATCCTTGTCTGTGTTAGAGTACCAACAGAAGTTTGAGGAACTTCATTTCTTTGCTCCGGATTCTCTGAAACCGGATATTGCTAAGGCGAAGAAGTTCTTTAAGGGATTGCGCCCTGCCATTAAAGGCTATCTCACTGTCCAGCCTATAGAGAGCAATGCCCAAGTGGTGCAGAACTCGAAGAAGTTGGAAGAAAATGAAAAGGAGAATGCTCGCGTGCAAAGGCCTTGGCAGTCTAGAAAACCTGGTTTGGTGGATCGTAATGATCGGCTCTTTGTGAGACCTACAACCTATCCCACTCCGGCTTTTCAGCCTAGGAGTATAGGTCAAAGCCCTGGTCTTTGACAGCCTGGTCAGTTTCAGTATGGCGGGAATCGACCACCAGTGAATGCAAGTGCTAGGCCTGTGAATGCCAATCCTAAGCCTTTTGTTCAGAAGCCTCCTGTTGCACCTGTTCCGGTAGGACCGAGCAATCCTGGTTGCTTCTACTGTAAGTAGTCCGGTCATTTTGCTCGTGATTGTCCGAAGAAGCTTATCCAGCAGCCTATTCCAGTGGTGAAGAGTGCTCCTGCTCCTTCCTCTGGTAGAGTGTTCAGTATCTCTAGTATTGAGCAAGATGGAAGCCATGATGTGATCACAGGTACATTGTCGGGCCGCTTCTTTTCCGCATTTGTTTTATTTGATACGGGTGCATCTCATTCGTTCATATCATCTGCATTCATTAAGAAGATTGACCTAATCCCTGAGAAATTGTCTAGTTGTTTATTGATTAGTACACCTACTGGTCTATTGTGAAACTAGATAAAGGATTAGTTAAATGTCCGGTGTTGGTTGGTAAGATAAACTTGGAAGCTAATTTGGTACTTCTTGATATGAAAGACTTCGATGTTATTTTGGGAATTGACTGGTTAATAGCCCACAAAGTTGTATTTCTTTGCTCCTCGAGAAAGATTCAATTCAATACTTGCGTAGGTTCAGTTTTTGAATTTCAAGGTGAGAAAAGACGAGTTTGTAAAAAGATATTGTCCGCACTGATGCAAATCTACACCATAGTAGATGATGCTTCTTCTGAAGGCAAGAGAAAAGTGGAGAAAAGTGTTGACGAAGTCAAGGTTGTCTATGACTTTGTTGATGTCTTCCCTGATGATCTATCGGGAGTGCCTCCAGATAGGGATGTTGAGTTTTCTATTGATCTCGTCCCTGGTGCCGCTCCGATATCTAAGGCTCCGTATAGGATGGCTCCTACTGAGTTAAAAGAGTTGCAAAATCAGTTAAATGAGCTCATTGAAAGAGGTTTCATACAACCTAGTGTGTCACCTTGGGGAGCTCCAGTCTTGTTCGTCAAGAAGAAAGATGGTAGTATGCGTCTGTGCATTGATTACCGTGAGTTGAATAAGTTGACTATCAAGAATAGATATCCGCTGCCCTGGATTGACGATCTCTTTGATCAATTGAAGGGTGCAGCTGTGTTCTCAAAGATTGACTTAAGGTCTGGATATCACCAGTTGAAAGTGATGTCAAGTGATGTCTTCAAGACAGCTTTCCGAACAAGGTACGGCCATTATGAGTTTTGAGTCATGCCTTTTGGTTTGACTAATGCTCCTACTGTGTTCATGGACCTCATGAACCGAGTCTTCCATGATGTGCTTGATAAGTTTGTAATTGTCTTCATTAATGATATTCTGATTTATTCAAAAAGTGAAGAAGAGCATGAAAGGCATCTAGATTTCACTTTGCAAAGACTACGAGAAAAGAAACTTTATGCTAAGTGTGATTTCTGGTTAAAGAGTGTAGTATTCCTCGGCTATGTGGTTTCTGCTGAAGGTATTCGTGTTGATCCTGAGAAAGTCCAAGCAGTTGCTGATTGGGAAAGACCGAAGACTGTAACGGAAATAAGAAGTTTCCTTGGTCAGGCAGGTTACTACAGAAGGTTTCTTGGGAACTTTTCTCGGTTAGCTACTCCTATGACTAAGTTGACCCGGAAAGAAGAGAAGTTTGTTTGGTCTAACACTTGTGAGAAGAATTTCCAAGAATTGAAGGATAGACTGACAAGTGCCCCGGTTTTGACTATACCTGATAGTTCTTGTGGTATGACAATCTATACTAATGCGTTGAAGATTGGTTTGGGTTGTGTACTGATGCAGCACGGTAAGGTTGTAGCCTATGCCTCTCGGCAATTGAAGGATTATGAGCGGAATTACCCCACTCATGATTTAGAGCTTGCCGCTGTTGTTTTTGCTTTGAAGATTTGGAGACATTACCTCTATGGTGAGAAAATTGCCATATTCACGAACCATAAGAGTTTGAAATATTTCTTTACTCAGAAAGAGTTGAACATGAGGCAAAGAAGATGGTTGGAACTAGTCTCTGATTATGATTGTGATATTCAGTATCACCCTGGTAAGGCAATCGTTGTTGCTGATGCTCTTAGTAGGAAGATTCAAAAGAAGGTTTTGGATTTGAGTGCTTTGAGTCTACCCTTGTTGTCTTCTATTGAGAGTTTTGATTTGGAAGTTGTTCTTGAGAATTCTGTTGTTGTTCTTTCTGCTATGACGGCAAGGTCTGGTCTTAGAGATAAGATTGTTGCTTTGCAGAGTTCTGATCCGGAACTTAAGGACAAAGTTGAGAAGATTTCTTTGAATCCTGAGTCGGATCCCGACTTTGGTATATCTTTGGATGGTGCTTTATTGTTTAGAGGTAGATTGTGTGTGCCAGAAAATGAAGATCTTAAGAAGGAAATATTGAAGGAAGCACACCAATCAATCTTTACAGTACACCCTAGAAGCACCAAGATGTACAAGGACTTGAAGGAACATTTTTGGTGGATTGGTTTGAAGGCCGATGTTGACGACTTTGTTGCCAAGTGTGAGACTTGCCAGCGTGTGAAAGCCGTTCATCAACCTCCATCAGGATTGCTTAAGCCCCTTCCTGTTCCTAACTGGAAGTGGGAAGATATCTCTATGGACTTCGTGACTGGCTTGCCTAGGACAAGTAAAGGCAATGACACTGTGTGGGTGATTGTTGATAGGTTGACCAAATCAGCCCATTTTATTCCTATGAAGATCACTCATACTTTGGATAAGCTAGCTAGACTTTATGTGGATAATGTGGTTCGTCTACATGGTGTGCCGATGAGTATTGTGTCCGATCATGATCCTAGGTTCACCTCAAGGTTTTGGAACAGTCTACAGAAAGCCTTGGGAACCCAATTGAACTTGAGTACAACTCATCATCCACAGTCAGATGGACAATCTGAGCAGACAATTCAAACATTAGAAGACATGCTCAGATCTTGCGTGGTGGATATGGGTGGAAATTGGGATGAACACTTAGCTTTGGTTGAGTTTGCCTATAATAACAGTTATCAATCAATGATAGGCATGGCTCTGTTTAAGGCTTTGTATGGTTGCACTTGTAGAACACCATTGTATTGGACTGAGACGGGTGAAAGAAAAGTCTTAGGTCCTGATTTGATTGAAGCTACGAGCGCAATGGTTGATATGATAAGAGAAAGGATTAAGTTTGCCCAGTCAAGACAGAAATCCTATGCTGACAAGAGAAGGACTGATATGGAATTTCAAGTTGGAGAGAAAGTTTTCTTGAAGGTTTTACCAATGAAGGGCGTGATGAGATTTAATGTTAAAGGGAAGCTTACCCCTCGTTCCATTGGACCTTTTGAGATTTTGGAAAAGGTTGGACCCGTTGCTTATCAATTGGCATTACCTCCAGCTATTGCTGCTGTGCATAATGTGTTCCACATTTCGATGCTCCGGAAATATGTTGAAAATCCGGAACATGTCTTATAGTAGGCACCTGAAGGACTTAGTGCTGATCTTACCTATGATGAAGAGCCAGCTGAAATTTTGGATAAAAAGGACAAGCAATTGCGGAATCGCACCATCCCTTTGGTAAAGATTCGTTGGAAGGACCATACCCCTGAAGAAGCTTCTTGGGAGAAAGAAGAAGATATGAAGGAGAAGTTTCCTCACCTCTTTGGAAGCACAGGTACGCTTTCAATTTTAGGGATGAAATTTTTTTTAAGGGGGGGAGAATGTGAAACCCAGCCCTGACCCTAATCCGGAAACCCTGTTTATTGTAGGTCCAGTGACCCGAAGTAAGGCAAGAAGTCATCTTTGGGCCATTTCTGTTGAAGACTTGATGGCTGGATTGGAATCCATGAGTGTGATGCTAGTGTCCCAATGGTGGAAACTGCACCCGGATGAAGATTGGATTAGTTGATGGTCTTGGAGTGGTCTCTATATTGATTCAAAGGTATTTCTAACTCCTAGGTATGTCACTCTAGAGGTGTGCAAAACCCCTTGATGTTTGGACTTGATCTGAGCCTTCAATTCCCTGTTTTGAAGTTGCTGTCTTGATTGGTCGACTCATTGGTCGATTGGACCAATCGACCAATTGATTCTGTTTTTGAAATTTGAATCCTGTCTCTTCCATTTAAGTCTAATCTCGGGAATACTCCGCCTCCTCTGCCTCCTAAGCCTCTGGAACGAGTTAGAACCCTAATCTAACCCATTCCCTTGCATTCTTTGGTGATCTCTTACAAAGACTTGAAGAATTCTTCATCTTTCTACGGCAAAGGTATGATCTCACTCACTCTCTCTTCTATCTCTGATTTTCTTTCTTTTATTTTGTTTTCATTGAGATCAGAAAGGTGATGAAGCATTCTTGTAATCATCAATTCTCTGATCTCACCCTATTCTTTAAGACTCATGATCATCATCATGTTCTTAAACCCTACTTATTGAATTCTTGAAAACCTAACCCTAATTCTTTGAAACCCTAACCTGTGTGATTGTCTGGAGAACTTTTGGTAACCTACTTTGTGAAAGGGAAATCCTTTTTGGGTGGCCTTGTGTTAACCTAAAACTTAATCATCTATATTTTCCTATTTTGATTTGTCTTTATTCATTCAGATCTCACAATTATTTGTCCAGGGAGCCAAAAGGGTGAAACCCTAATTCTCTTGGATTAAACCCAGGAATCCCCTAGTTGATCATGTTAACCCAATTATTATGTTTTCTTTACTAGATCTGAATTTTTTTCATATCCTAGTTCATTATCTTTAATCTTTCTATTTTTTTTCGCTCCTAACCTATGTTCAACCTAATTAGGTTAACCTCATGATTTCTAGGTTGTAACTTGAGAACTTGTTTTGAGTTATGATTTGATATCCTCTATACCCTAGAATACTACCATGATAATTCCCCTCTTAATTGTACCCTTTTGAACCATCGAATTCGGTTCTGGATTCTCAAAATTTGGATTCTTGCAGGCCACTGTCTGCATTGGTCGATTGGTCGACTGGTCCAGCAGACCAATCAATCGACCAATGAGTACAGCAACCTCAATCTTGGTCTATTTCGATTGATTTATGATCTTTTCCTTTATGCATCTTTCCTAACATGTTGTGTGCACTTGTTTAGGACTGTCTTCTCAGGTTTAGTCAAGATCATACTTGATTCTTTAAGATTCCATTCAAGTTAGAAGGTAAGGACAGTTGATTCCTTAACTACATAGATTGCTTGTTCTCTGGTTTCTACTTTGTGGAACTATGAGATTACTTACTGTTATTATAATTTAATTCTGATCTCCTACTGTGGGAACAGTAGCACTTGTTTATATCATTTTATTATTATTTATGTTATATGAATTACTTATTATTGCTTAATCCGATGTTGCTTTTACATTATCTTTTATATGATGAACTACTGGTTGTGTATGTCATGACTGATCTGAGAATGTGTTTGCTTAAGTTTGGTTTGGGATTGGGAAGTGTCCTTTTGACACTTCTGTCCTTGGACATTATCGGAATAGTATGGGATGTTTCTGGGGTTGCCCATCGACGCTTTCTCGAATCAATGGTTGTCATACCTAGGGATGTCTAGTGGTGTTTGGCTAGGATACACCCCTGTTATATCAGACCCAATTCGGAAGGGTATTGAGACCGAACGACCCGTGGTAGCAATGGGGATTCATGGGCGCTCAAGACCGGTGAAATGATCCGTGAGAGGACGGGAATCACATTGTGGGGGCCATTTATTGGTGGGTTGCATATGGCTAGACTTGGGCTCATGGGCGTTCAAGACCGGTGAAAGGATCCGTGAGGGGACATGAGAGCTTCCCGTTTACCATATGTGGATAACCAATAGGGTTGATGAGTCCGGTGAGTAATATCCGTGACTCTAGTGGAAAGGATACCGGAAAGGATCGCTTGGGGCGAGGAATGGAAGTATCTGGACCTGAGTTGATGTAAATAAGTAGATGACTTGCATTGGGCTAGGCTTTTCCTTGACATGCGCCAGTACTTATGCCAAATGCTTGTGAGAGAGTGTGTTGACTTAACCCCCTGCCATGGTTTGTCCTGAGGGATGAAGGACCCATTACCAACCGGCTGCTCAAGACCTGTGAAATGATCCGTGAGGGAACCCAAGATATCTTTTATGGTTGAGGGTGTGAGCGGACTTTCCCAAAGAAGTACGGTGCTATGACTTAAAGCATGTCTGCCATAGAGACCAGCATACATAGAGTTAGATGCATACATACATTACTTGTTTCATACTGCATTGCATCATGTTATGTTTTGCCACATGTTATCTATGATGTTATGGATTAACTACCTTACTGATTTTCTTCGAAACTCATTCCTGTTGTATATTTCTTTCGTTAGATTATCCTGCAGGAACAGAATATTATGACGAGTAGTACAGCGAAGCACAAGCTGATGAAGCGTATTACACGCAAAGTGCTGGCAACGATCAAGATTACTTTGATGATCCCCCAGCCAATCAAGCTGCGTACTACTTTTGAGAACGGCATAGAGTTAGAACGGATTCATTGGATTGATGAAGTCCATACTTATGAAGACGTTATCTATAAACTTGGAGACGCTTGATCTTAGTTTATTTCTTAGTACATTTGTTTCAGTTGTAATCCCTTTTGATTTTCATACTACGTTCCGCTATTTTGGTAAAGTGAGTTTCCGCCTCACTTCACTCCTTTTTGATATCATTGGATATCTAGTATCTTTCCGCACTCTGATTATACTGATTGTTCATTTCTTGTTTTGAACCTTGTTTATAATATTAAACCTTGATTTATTTCTGTTTATGATTATGTTATTGCATATGTGGGAGGATGATTTCCTCGATACTTGATCTTCGGGGCTGTGGATCACACTCTCGGGTATGCCAGTTAGGGTACCGGCTGGGAGGATGTGACAGAAGCGGCCCTGTTTAATTTCTTTAGTTTATGTTTATGAAGACATTCTGTATAGATGGAAGAGACATTAGCTTAGATTGATTACTTCTTTTCTTTCATTTCTTTTGATCTTTTTCTTTTAGTTTCGAGCTACATTTCCGCTGTAGTTGTGGGGTGACGTTTCTACACACTCTGCCTTTTGATTATTACATATTGGTATCATTCTTTTTGTACTTTGATTATGTTGTCTTTCTCTTCTTCTTATCTTGATCTCGTTGTTTATATAATATTAGATTGATTATATCTTGTTCATGATATGTTATTGTGTATGTGGGAGGATGATTTCCTTGCTACTTGATTTTCGGGGATGTGGATCAGACACTCGGGTATGCCAGGTAGGGTACCGGTTGGGTGGATGTGACAATTACTCATGTGAATGATTTATTAGTTATGATTATGAATGATTGAATTGAGATGTGTTTGCCTAAGTTGTATCTAAGGATGGGGAATGTCCTTTTGACATTTCTATCTTTTGACACTAGTGGAGGTGGTATGGGGCGCTTTCCTATGGTGCCCATTGACTCTTTCCCTGATTACTAGTTGACATACCTAGGGCTTGTCTAGCAGTGTTTGGCTAGGTTACCCTGTTATATCAGACCTGATTCAGAAGGAAATTGAGACCAAGTGACCTGTGGCAGCAATGGGGATTTGTGGGCTCTCAAGACAAGTAACCAACCCGTGAGAGGACATGAATAACATTGTGAGGGGCCATTCATTGGTAGGGTTGCATTTAGTAGACTTATGCTCATGGGCTCTCAAGACCGGTAACCAACCCATGAGAGGACATGAGAGCTTCCCGTTTACTATTTGTGGATGACCAATAGGGTTAATGAGTCCGTAGTCCGAGTTGGTTGTAGCCATAGGATACGATGACTCTATTGGGAAAGATACCGAAAAGGATCGCGAGAGGAGAGGAATGGAAGTATCTAACCCTAACTTGATGTAACTAAGTAGATGACTTGCTTTCGGCTAAGATTTACCTTGACATGCGCCAATACTCAAACCAATTGTGGTGAGCGATAGTGTTGACCTAAACCCTAGCCATGAATGTTTGAGAGCGATGTAGGACCCAATTACAACCGGAGAACCCAAGATACCGAGATGGTTGAGAGAGTCTGGCATCGGCGACTATCCCACAGTGTAGAGAAAATCTCGTGCAGCTTATATGGCATCAAGTAACTGTCGATCCCTGCCCCCTAGGTATCCACACGCACTGCCGTGGGTAGTAAGGAACCCGCAAGATCTCAGCCAATGATCTTGTGGAGAAGCGGATCCGTGTCTGAAGGACCCTACTCCTGAGGACTAGCCGAAGAGGATGTCCTGGACCTCAAGACTCCTCTGTGTAAGTAAGGTTGTTGAAGAACAACCTCACTAGCTCCGGATATATAGGCAGATCCTCAGTGAAGAGATGTGTCCACTGCAGAGTGTCGAATCTCTGCCGAATCCTAAAGACTCTGAGCTGACGTAGGTGAAGTAGACGTCCCAGCTCGATGTTGTAGTAACTGAAGTAGGCCTCGTACAAGAACTCGGCCTGTGGTGTATCAAACATGTCTGGTCTCCGAACCTCCTGTGTAGGCTCTGAAGGAACCTGACCTCTGCCCCTAAGTGCCCCTACAATATGACCACGACCTCTACCTAGACCTCTACCTCCTCTTTGCATAGTGTATGTCTGTGGAACAGACAAAAAACATTGCCAGTTAGTGCTATTTCATGATTTCAGTCAAAAGGGTATTTTCATAATTTTTCAAAAAAAATTTCAAATTTGGGGAAAATTTGATTTGAAGATACTAACATGTGCACAGTACTTGGAATTGCATGATCATGAACTTTATTTGAAGTAAATCTATCGAAAACTTGGTTAAAAGTGGAAAATTCAGCAAGAAGGAAATTTGGGGATTTTGCAATTTAGGTCAAGATGGAATTTTTGAAAAGTTGAAATTGGTTGAATCAAATTATATGGACATATCTACAATATCATCTTGAGCATGTAGCATTTGATTTCGTGCAAAAACTCCAAGCAGTTTGTGAGAAATCGAAATTTTTCTAAAGTTAACAATTTCGGTACGAAAACGTTATGAGATGTGCAAGAATGTGTTAGAACTTGTTGTCTATGCATGTCATTGTGTTTAAAACATAGGGAATATGTTTCTAAGTACTCCTAAGCATGATTTCTAACAGTGGATACAAGCGATACATGGTTTTTGTTGAAATGCAAGCATGAGAAGATGAAAATGGAAGAAGGAATGAAAGATTTACCTTGTATGTGATGAATGTGTGTTGATGTGTTGTTGTTGTAGCACCAAAATACCTCAAGAACACTTGGAAGAACCTTTGGAGACTTTCCCCAGAGTTCTCTCACGTTTGGAAGAAGATAGAATGAAGTTGGAATGAGGAAATGAGGCTTAAAATGCGAATTTTCGTATTCTGTGAGCATTGGTCGACTCATTGGTCGACTGGGCCAGTCGACCAATCCAATCGTCCAATGGACACAGAGACCTCATTTTCTGCTGAATTTTTGGAAAATGTGATTTTTGTCCTATTGATTATTGTTTGATGACTATATGGATGTATTTAAGCATGATTTTAATTTTGAAATCAATTGGACTTGTGGATATTGATGAAACTTCAAAATTCGGCATTTTTGATATTTTCAGTTTTTGCAGAATGGTTACTTTGAGAAGTGGACGTGGTGGATCCAGTAATAATGGTGGTCATGATGAGATACCTCATGGAGGTGGTGAGATACCTAATGGTGGTCATGATCAGCAGACCAACAATGATGATCAGGGTACCCATGACATACCCGGTGCCTCGAATGTTGGAAGCTTTCGTGATATTGCCAATATCATGGGCAATATGATGCAGCAGCAGGCAACTCAGTTCAATCAGATGCTGGCGGGTTTCATGACTCTGCATAATGAGACTAGAGCTGGTGCTAATGTGAATCCTCATGCCGCAATCCTGAATGCGGGAGGTTTAGCTGGAACTCCTCATACTCGCCTGATGGAGAGTTTTCTGAAGATGCAAGTGTCCACTTTCACTGGAGTTGCCAAGGACCCCTTGTTTCCTAACAAGTGGCTTCGTGAGTTGGAGATGGCTTTTCGACATCTGCAATGTTCGGAAGCTCAGAAGATTCTGTTCTTGAGCAGAAGTTGCAACATGAAGCTGACGCATGGTGGACCTCCACTCGGCCTGTTCTGGAAGGTTTGCATGCAAGAGTTGTAACTTGGGAGTTGTTCAAAGAAGCTTTTTGCATGAATTACTTCCCTGAGGCAGTGAAAGATGCAAAGGAAGCTGAGTTTATGGTTCTTACACAAGGATCTTTGTCTGTGTTGGAGTACCAACAGAAGTTTGAGGAGCTTCATTTCTTTGCTCCTGATTCTCTGAAGCTTGATCTCGCCAAAGCAAAGAAGTTCTTCAAAGGACTGCGCCCTGCCATTAAAGCTTACCTCAGTGTTCAGCCTATTGTGAGCTATGCCCAAGTGGTGCAGAACTCGAAGAAGTTGGAAGAAACTGAGAAGGAGAATGCACGTGTTCAAAGGCCTTGGCATCCTAGGAACCCAGGATTGGTGGATCGTAATGATCGGCGTTTTGTGAGACCTACACCCTACCCCACTCCTGCTTTTCAGCCTAGGAGTGTAGGTCAGAACCTGGTTTTCAGCAGCCCTGCCATTTTAGACAGTATGGTAGGAACCGATCACCAGTGAATCCTAGGCCTTTTGTTCAGAAGCCCTCTGTTGCAGCTACTCCAATTGGACCCAGCAATCCTGTTTGCTTTTTCTGTAAGCAAGCTGGTCATTTTGCTCATGCCTGTCCGATGCGGTTTGCCCAACAACCTGCTCCTGTGGTGAAGAATGCTCCTGCTCCTCCCTCTGGTAGAGTGTTCAGTATTTCCAGTGCTAAGCAAGAAGCAAGGCACGATGTGATTACAGGTACATTGTTAGTCGCTTCTATTCCTGCATTTGTCTTATTTGATACGAGTGCATCTCATTCATTCATGTCATCTGCATTCATCAAGAAGACTGACCTAATCCCTGAGAAATTGTCTAGTTATTTATTGATTAGTACACCTACTGGTCCTGTTGTGAAACTAGATAAAGGGTTAGTTAAATGTCCTGTGTTGATTGGTGAGAAGAATTTGGAAGCCAATTTAGTACTTCTTGATATGAAGGACTTCGATGTCATTTTGGGAATTGATTGGTTAACAGCCCACAAAGCTGTGTTTCTTTGTTCCTCAAGGAAGATTCAGTTCCATATTTGTGGAAGTCCGGTCTTTGAATTTCAAGGTGAGAAAAGAAGGGTTTGTAAGAAGATACTGTCTGCACTGATGCAAGTCTATGCCCTAGTGGATGATGCTTCATTTGATGGCAAGGGTAAAGTGGAGAAAAGAGTTGATAAAGTCAAGATTGTCTGTGACTTTGTTGATGTCTTCCCTGATGATCTATCGGGAGTGCCTCCAGATAGGGATGTTGAGTTTTCCATAGATCTCATCCCTGGTGCTGCTCCAGTATCTAAGGCTCCTTATAGGATGGCTCCTACTGAGTTGAAGGAGTTACAAAACCAGTTGAATGAGGTCATTGATAGAGGTTTCGTACAACCTAGTGTGTCACCTTGGGGAGCTCCGGTTTTGTTTGTCAAGAAGAAAGATGGTAGTATGCGTCTGTGCATCGACTACCGTGAGTTGAATAAGCTGACCATCAAGAATAGATACCCGCTGCCCATAATTGATGATCTCTTTGATCAGTTGAAGGGTGCAGTTGTGTTCTCGAAGATTGACTTGAGATCTGGATATCACCAGTTGAAAGTGAAGCCAAGTGATGTCTTCAAGACAGCTTTTCGAACAAGGTACGGCCATTATGAGTTCAGAGTCATGCTGTAAAACCCAGCCCTAACCTAGACCCGGAAACCTTGTTATTTGTAGGTCCGATGACCCGAAGTAAAGTAAGAAGTCAGCTTTGGGCCATCCCAGTGGAGGACTTGGTGTCTGGCTTTGAATCCATGAAAGTTGATGATGAGGTTCTATTTTTGGAAACTGAATCCTGATGAAGATCTGATTAGTTGATGGACTTGGAGTGCTCTCTATCTTGGTTTGAAGGCATTTCTACCTATTAGGTAAGTCACTTGACTTGTGTGCAAAACCCCTTTAGGATTGGATTTGATCTGGACCTTCAATTCCCTGTTTTGGTCTTCTTTGTCGGCATTGGTCGTCGATTGGTCGACTGGGCCAGTCGACCAATCCACTCGACCGATGAGTGCTGTCTTTGGCAATTAGGTTGTTCTTGCTCTATTTAAGTCCAATCTCGAGTCCACTTCGTATTTGCTGCCTCCAAACTCTCTGGAACGAACCAAAGACCTCTGCAAGTCATCTCTCTTGCATCCTTGGTGTTTTCTTGACGGATCTTCGTCGAAACTCTTCTTTTTGCATCAAAAGGTATGTCTACTCTCTCTTCTTCTCCTCCATCTTTGTTTTTCTTTCCTTTTTGAGTTGAGACAGTAGAAGAGATGCTGCATTCTCTGTTGCAAACATCTCCGAACATGTTCTCATGATCATCCTAAGGATTTGAGGCTAGAACAATGATCTTAACCATGATCATTGCAAGCTTTTGAAGGAATCATGATCAAACCATGATCTAATCTTTGTTAAACTTCTAATCTGAAATCTGATCTCTTTGGATCTTCTATGTTGATCATGTTAGTAGTTAATTACTGTGTTTTCCTTCCATGATCCATAATCTATAGATCTCTAGTGTTCTCTTCTACCTTACTATGTGTTCTTCATGATGCATGGTAGTTACATATATGGTAGGTTTTATTTCCTTATTTAGATTTATGCTTCTAAGCCTTGTTCCTTGAAGATCTAAGTATGTTTTCATGATACCTTTACCTGAAGCAATGATCCATCCTCCTATTGTTCTTGTCTTTGTTTTCTATTTCAAATTCATCAAGATCCATGGTTGATTTAATTATGGTAACTTTTTGTTTCCTAATTTGGATCTTGATATCTTGATTTGATTGGTGTTTTGAGGTCCCCTATATGTTAGAATACTACTGATGTAGTCTACCCCTTGATTAGTACCCTTTTGAACCACCAAATTCGGATTTCATATCTTAAAACTCTGATTTTATGGGCTCTCTGTCTGCATTGGTCGATCGATTGGTCGATGGACCCGATCGACCAATCCACTCGACCAATGAGTACAGCAACTCGAGAATTGGTCTATGTTGGATGTTTTGGTATCTTTTCTGTTAGGGATCTTTCCTAATATGTTGTATATACTTGTTTAGGACCTTCTTCTCAAGTTTGCCGAGATCTTACTTGACTTCTTAGGATTCCTTTGCGAGTTATAAAAGGTAAGGATGGTTATTTCCTTAATTACATAGATAGCATGAATCTAGTTTCTATATTTGAATATCATAGATATGATTCCTAAATTAGATTCTTACAATGATATACTACTGTTGCATAACTTTGATTACGGTAGCATTACTTATTCATATTAAATTGATTCATGTATGATTTACTTACCAATGTTATAAAAGTGATTGTAATTATTGATTTCTTTCCATATATGAAGTTACCATATATGTGATGATATGAATTGATGCATGTGTATGCTTAAGTATGGTTTGGAAAGGAGAGGTGTCCTTTTGACACTTCGTTCTTGGACTACTACGGGAATATTATGGGATGTTTCCGGAGATGCCCTCTGGACACCTTCCTAAACTGTTGGATGACATATCTAGGATTGTCTAGTAGTGTTTGGCTAGGATGTCCTGTTATGTCGGACCCTAATCGGAGGGGTATTGAGACCGAACGACCCGTGGTAGCAATGGAGATTCATGGGCGCTCAAGACCGGTAACCAACCCGTGAGAGGACAGGAATCACATTGTGGGGGCCATTTATTGGTAGGGTTGCATATGGTTAGACTTGGGCTCACGGGCGCTTAAGACCGGTAACCAACCCGTGAGAGGACGTGAGAGCTTCCCGTTTACCATATGTGGATGATCAATAGGGTTGATGAGTCCGTAGTCAGGGACTATGAGGACTCTAGTGTGAAGGATACCGGAAAGGATCGTCGGGGACGAGGAATGGAAGTATCTGGATCGACTTGATGTAACTAAGTAGAAGATTTGCATTTGGCTAGGTTTTACCACGACATGCGCCGATACTTATACCAAATGGTTGTGAGAAAGTGTGTTGACTTAACCCCCTGCCATGGTTTGTCTGAGGGATGAAGGACCCATTACCAATCGGCTGCTCAAGACCGGTGAAATGATCCGTGAGAGAATCCAAGATATCTTAAATGGTTGAGGATGTGAGTGGACCTTCCTAAAGAAGTACGGTGCTATGACTTAAAGCATGTCTGCCAATAGAGACCAGCATACATAGAGTTAGATTCATTCATTCATTGCTTGTCTCATATCATATTGCATTTATGTTTGTTCGGAATCCTGCCATTTATGTTATTATGGATTTTTAAGCGCCTTCTTGAGTTTCTTTGAAACTCATTCCTTTATTGTACAATGTTGTTAGACTATCCTGCCAGTCTTGAGTACTATGACGGTCCCTATGAAGAAGCGCAAGGCGAAGAGGCATATCTCCGGGAAGGTGATTGCGGTTACCACAATTACTCTGAAGATCCCGCGAGTGGTTATGCTCCGTACGATGCTTAGTCCGACCATTGAGTGGAAGCGTCCTTGTGCCATTTATGAGATTTACACTTACAAGGATGTTGTCTATAAAGTGGAGAACAATTTAGTTACCCAATGTACTAGCTACTGGGATTAGATTTTATTTAGTTTATTCTCTTTAGAGCTACTTTTCTGCTGGTTGTAAAGTGGGATTTTTGTCTCACTTTACTTATCTGTTTGATACTCTGATTATATCTACTATTCTGATTCATTTATGATTCATTCTTTCTTTATTGGATCTATGATTTATCTTCCGCACTTTTATTATGATTGTTCATGATTATGTTATTGTTTATGTGGGAGGTTGATCACTCGATACCTGATCTTCGGGCTGTGGATCACACTCTCGGGTATGCCAGATAGGGTACCGGCTGGGAGGGCGTGACACATGCCTTTTGGTTTGACTAATGCTCCTGCAGTGTTCATGGACCTCATGAACCGAGTATTTCACGATGTGCTTGATAAGTTTGTGATTGTTTTCATCGACGACATCTTGATCTATTCGAAGAACAAAGAAGAGCATGCGAGCCATCTAAGTTTCACATTGCAAAGATTGCGAGAAAATAAGTTGTACGCCAGGTTTAGCAAGTGTGATTTCTGGCTCAAGAGAGTAGTATTCCTCGGCCTTGTGGTTTCAGCTGAAGGTATTCGTGTCGATCCTGAAAAAGTCCAAGCTGTGGCTGATTGGGAAAGATCGAAGATGGTGACGAAAATAAGAAGTTTCCTTGGATTGGCGGGGTACTACAGAAGATTTATTGAGAACTTTTCTCGGTTGGCTGCTCCTATGACTAAGTTGACCAGGAAAGAAGAGAAGTTTGTTTGGTCTGACGCTTGTGAGAAGAATTTCCAAGAGTTGAAGGATAGATTGACAAGTGCCCCAGTTTTCACTATGCCTGATAGTTCCGGTGGTATGACAGTCTTTATTGATGCGTCAAAGAAGTTTCCTTGGATTGGCGGGGTACTACAGAAGATTTATTGAGAACTTTTCTCGGTTGGCTGCTCCTATGACTAAGTTGACCAGGAAAGAAGAGAAGTTTGTTTGGTCTGACGCTTGTGAGAAGAATTTCCAAGAGTTGAAGGATAGATTGACAAGTGCCCCGGTTTTGACTATACCTGATAGTTCCGGTGGTATGACAGTCTTTTTTGATGCGTCAAAGATTGGTTTGGGTTGTGTACTGATGCAACATGGTAAGGTCGTAGCCTATGCTTCTCGGCAATTGGAAGATTATGAGTGGAATTACCCCACTCACGATCTAGAACTTGCCACTGTTGTCTTCGCTTTGAAGATTTGGAGACATTACCTCTACGGTGAGAAGATTGCCATTTTCACGGATCATAAGAGTTTGAAATACTTCTTTACCCAGAAGGAGTTGAACATGAGGCAAAGGAGATGGTTGGAACTAGTCTCTGATTATGATTGTGATATTTAGTATCACCCTGGTAACCTGGTAAGGCAAATGTTGTTGCTGATGCTCTTAGTAGGAAGAACCAAAAGAAGACTTTGGATTTGAATGCTTTGAGTCTACCATTGTTGTCTTCTATTGAGATTTTGATTTGGAAGTTGTCCCTGAGAATTCTGATTCTGTTCTTTCTGCCATGAAGGCAAGATCTGGCCTTAGAGATAAGATTGTCGCTCTACAGAGTTCTGATCAAGAACTTATGGACAAAGTTGAGAAGATTTCTTCGAATCCTGAGTCGGACCCCGACTTTGGTATATCCATGGATGGTGCTTTATTGTTTAGAGGTAGACTATGCGTGCCGGCAAATGAAGAAGTTAAGAAGGAAATATTGAAGGAAGCACACTAGTCAGTCTTTACTATACACCCGGGAAGCACCAAGATGTACAAGGACTTGAAGAAACATTTTTGGTGGATTGGTTTGCAGGCTGATGTTGATAATTTTGTTGCCAAGTGTGGGACTTGCCAACGTGTGAAAGCCGTTCGTCAACCCCCATCTGGATTATTCAACCCCTTCCTGTTCCTAGTTGGAAATGGGAGGATATCTCCATGGACTTCGTGACTAGCTTGCCTCGGACAAGTAAAGGCAATGACACTGTGTGGGTGATTGTTGATAGGTTGACCAAATCAGCCCACTTCATTCCTATGAAGATCACTCATACTCTGGATAAGCTAGCTAGGCTTTATGTGGAGAATGTGGTTCGTCTACACAGAGTGCCAATGAGTATTGTCTCTGATCGTGATCCCAGGTTTACCTCAAGGTTTTGGAACAGTTTGCAGAAAGCCTTGGGAACCCAATTGAATTTGAGTACAGCTCATCACCTACAGTCAAATGGACAATCTGAGCGAACAATTCAGACGTTGGAAGACATGCTCAAATATTGTGTAGTGGATATGGGTGGTAATTGGGATGAACCACCTAGCTTTGGTTGAGTTTGCCTATAACAACAGTTATCAAGCAACAATAGGCATGGCTCCATTCAAGGATTTTATGGAAATACTTGTAGGACACCTTTGTATTGGACTGAGACGGGTGAAAGAAAAGTCTTAGGTCCTAAGATGATTGAAGCTACGAGTGCGATGGTTGATATGATAAGAGAAAGGATTAAGTCTGCCCAGTGAAGACAGAAATCTTATGCTGATAAGAGAAGGACTGATTTAGAATTTCAAGTTGGAGAGAAAGTTTTCTTGAAGGTTTCACCAATGTAGGGTGTGATGAGATTTAATGTTAAGGGAAAGCTTAGCCCTCGTTTCATTGGACCTTTTGAGATTTTGGAAAAGGTTGGACCTATTGCTTATCAATTAGCATTACCTCCGCCTCTTGCTGGAGTTCATAATGTGGTTCATATTTTGATGCTTCCGAAATACATAGAGAATCCGGAACACATTTTACAGCAAGCACCTGAAGGACTTAGTGTTGATCTGACCTATGATGAAGAACCGTCCGAAATCTTGGATAAGAAGGACAAGCAGCTACGGAATCGCACCATCCCTTTGGTGAAGATTCGGTGGAAGAACCATACCCCTGAAGAAGCTTCTTGGGAGAAGGAAGAAGATATGAAGGAGAAGTTTCCTCACCTCTTTGGAAGCACAGGTACACTTGTGACTGGCTTTGAATCCATGAGTGTTGATGACAGTGTTCTAATTATGGAAACTGAATCCTGATGAAGATCGGATTAGTTGATGGACTTGGAGTGCTCTCTATCATGGTTCGAAGGCATTTCTACCTATTAAGTAAGTCACTTGGTGTGTGTGCAAAACCCCTTTATGTTTGGATTTGATCTGAGCCCTCAATTCCCTGTTTTGGTCTTGCTGTTCTGATTGGTCGACTGGACCAGTCGACCAATCCAATCGACCAATGGGTTCTGTCTTTGCTAATTAGGTCTTGCTTGCTCTATTTAAGTCCAATCTCGAGTCTACTTCGTATTTTCTGCCTCCAAACTCTTTGGAACGAACCAAAGACCTCTGCAAGTCATCTCCCTTGCGTTCTTGGTGTTTATCTTGACGGATCTTCGTCAAAACTCGTGTTCTTACACAAAAAGGTATGTCTACACTCTCTTCTTCTTCATCATCTTTGTTTTCTTTCCTTTTTGGGCTGAGACAGTAGAGGAGATGCTGCATTCTCTGTTGCAAACATCTCTGTACTTATCTCTCATGATCTTCCTAAGGATTAGTGGCTAAAGCAATGATCTTAATCATGGTCATTGCAAGCTTTTGAAGGAATCATGATCTAAATCATGATCTTGTCTTCGTTCATCTTTGATTTAAATTTTGATCTTCTCAGATCTATTTTATTGATCATATTAGTAGTCAATCACTGTGTTTTCTTTACATGATCCATGATCTATCAATCTCTAGTTGTTTCTCCTTTATCATACCATGCTTTCTTCAAGAATCATGACTGATACATCTATGGTAAGTTTTGTTTCCTTATTTAGATCCATGTTCTTCAGTCTTAGATCTATTTTCTTGAAGATCTATGCATGCCTTTCATGATTCTTTATCAAAATCAATGATCCATCATCCTATTGTTCTTGTCTATGATTTGTATTTTGAATTCTTCAAGAACCATGATTGATCTAATTATGGTAACTTTTGTTTCCTAATTTGTAACTTGAAAACTTGATTCGATTAGTGTTTTGAAGTCCTTTATATACAAGAATGCTACTATTATAGTTTACCCTTTGTTTGGTACCCTTTTGAACCACCAAATTTGGTTCTTTATTCTCAAAACTCTGATTTTGTAGGCCACCTTCTCTGTTGGTCGACTGAGACAGTAGACGAATCCAATCGAACAATGAGTACAACAACTCCAGATTTTGTCTGTTTTGGATGTTTTGATATCTTTCCTTTTAGGGATCTTTCTTAATATGTTGTATACACTTGTTTAGGACCTTCTTCTCAAGTTTGTCAAGATCTTAATTGAATTCTTAAGATTCCTTTGCGAGTTATATAAGGTAAGGATGGTTACTTCCTTAACAACATAAATTGTATATCTTAGTTTCTATATTTGAATCTTGTTAGTTTATTTCTTTAATTAGATTCTTACAGTGTTATACTACTGTTGTACTGTCTTGATATCAGTAGCATTACTTGTTTATATTAAATTGACTCATGTATGATTTACTTACCAGTTTTATACAAGTTGAATGTTATTATTGATTTCTTTCCATATATGAAGTTACCATATATGTGATGTTATGGATTGATGCTTGTGTATGCTTAAGTATGGTTTGGAAAGGGGAGGTGTCCTTTTGACACTTCTGTCCTTGGACAACTAAGGGAATATTATGGGATGTTTCTGGAGATGCCCTTTGGACACCTTCCTAAACTGTTGGATGACATATTTAGGGCTGTCTAGTAGTGTTTGGCTAGGATGTCCCGTTATGTCAGACCCTAATCGGAGGGGTATTGAGACCGAACGACCCGTGGTAGCTGTGAAACCCAGCCTTAACCCTGACCCGGAAACCCTGTTGTCTGTAGGTCCAGTAACCCGAAGTAAGGCAAGAAGTCAGCTTTGGGTCATTTCAGTAGAAGACTTGATGGCTGGAGTGGAATCCTTGAGTGTGGATGTTAGTGTCCCTTCTATGGAAACTGCACCCTGATGAAGATTGGATTAGTTGATGGACTTGGAGTGCTCTCTGTATTGATTCGAAGGCATTTCTACCTACTAGGTATGTTACTTTAGGTGTGTGCAAAACCCTTTGATGTTTGGACTTGATTTGAGCCTTCAATTCCTTGTTTTGAAGTTGCTGTTCTGATTGGTCGACTCATTGGTCGACTGGACCAGTCGACCAATCAATCGACCAATTGATTCTGTTTTTGAAATTTAGGTCGTGGCTACTCTATTTAAGTCTAGTCTCAGGAATACTCCGCCTCATCTGCCTCCTAAGCCTCTGGAACGAGTTAGAACCCTATTCTAATCGATTCCCATGCATCCTTGGTTGATATCTCACAAGAACTCAAGTAATCTTCATCCTCCTACATCAAAGGTATGTTTATGTTCTCTTTCCTCTCTATCTCTATTTTCTTTCCCTTAATCTGTTATTGATTGAGATCAGGAAGATGATGCTGCATTCTTGCAACCATCTATTCCATGATCTCATCATGTTCTTTAAGATCTATGGTCATCATCATGATCTCAACCTTAACAAGTTGAATCCTTGAAACCCTAACCTTGTGTGGTCATCAAGAGAACCTTTTGGTAAACCCCCCATGTGAGGGAAACCTCATGGGTAATGTGGAGGTTTATCTAAATTCAATATTCTTTAATTCTTCTTGTTGTATTTGACCTAACAATTTACCTCCCTTCATCCGGTGCTCTCAACCTTTTCATGGGAGCCAAAAAGGATGAAACCCTAGTTTCTTGGGTAAAATCAAGAACCCCTATTTTGATCATGTTAGAAGACACTCACTTTATTTTCTTTACTAGAATTGTAGCCTATCAATCTTTAATTCCTTACCCTTGATCATACTATATTTTCCCTTCATGATCTATGTTTAACCTAATTAGGTTAACTTTCTGGTTCCTAAGTTGTAACCTGGAAACTTGATTTGATTGGTGGTTGGTTGTCCTCTATAGACTTAGATGCTTCCATTAGAGTTTCCCCCTTATTTTGTACCCGTTTGAACCACCAAATTCGGATTCATATTCTAAAAATTCTGATTTTTGAAGGCTACTGTCTCTGTTGGTCGACTCATTGGTCGATCAGGCGATAGACCAATCAGTCGACCAATGGGTACAGCAACCCCTTTCTTGGTCTGTTTTGATTGAATTGTGATCTTTCCTTCTATGTATCTTTCCTAACTCATTGTATACACTTGTTTAAGACTCTTTTCTCAGGTTTAGTCAAGGTCTTACTTGATTCTCTAAGTTCCTTTATGAGTTAGAAGGTAAGGACAGTTATCTCCTTAACTACATAGATCACATACTCTCTAGTTTTTATCTTTATGAAACTACAAGATTAACTATTGTTTGTATACTTTTACTTCTGATATACTACTGAACAGTAGCACTTGTTTAGGTTATCTTTTCATTATTCATACTGATATGAATTGGTTATTATCATGTTGTTAATGATTAGATCATGACATTATATTCTCTTTGGTATATGATGAACTGTTGACTGTGTATGTCATGACTGATCTGAGATTGTATCTGATTAGGTATGATTTGGGATTGAGAGGTGTCCTTTTGACACTTCTGTCCTTGGACTTTATCGGAAATAGTATGGGATGTTTCCGGGGTTGTCCATCGACGCTTTCCCGAGTTATTGATTGTCATACCTAGGGCTGTCAGGCAGTGTTTGGCTAGGATGTCCCCGTTATATTAGACCCGATTCGGAAAGGTATTGAGACCGAACGACCCGTGGCAGCAATGGGGATTCACGGGCGTTCAAGACCGGTAACCAACCCGTGAGAGGACGGGAATCACATTGTCGGGGCCATGTATTGGAGGGTTGCATATGGTTAGACTTGGGCTCATGGGCGCTTAAGACCGGTGAGTTATATCCGTGAGAGGACATGAGAGCTTCCCATTTACCATATGTGGATAACCAATAGGGTTGATGAGTCCGTAGTCCGGGACTATTAGGACTCTAGTGGAAAGGATACTGGAAAGGATCGCCCGGGGCGAAGAATGGAGGTATCTTTCCAGTATCCGGACCTGAGTTGATGTAACTGAGTAGATGACTTGCATTGGGCTAGGCTTTACCCTGACATGCGCCGGTACTTATGCCAAATGGTTGTGAGAGAGAGTGTTGACTTAACCCCCTGCCATGGTTTGTCTTGAGGGATGCCGGACCCACTACCAATAGGAGCCGTATGCGTGACCTACCCAAGGAAGTACGGTGCTATGACTTAAAGTATGTCTACCATAGAGACCAGCATACATAGAGTATAGATGCATACATACATTATTTGTTTCATATTGCATTGCATCTTATTATGGTTTGCTTTCATGTTATTTATGTTGTTATGGATTAACTACCTTACTGAGTTTCTTCAAAACTCATTCCTTTTGTACATTGTTTTTGTTAGACTATTCTACAGGTATTGATTACTATGGCGAACAGTACGATGAAGTGCAAGCCGATAAAGCGTACTTCACGCAAGGTGTTGGCAACAATCAAGATTACTCTGATGATCCCTCAGTTGATCAAGCTGCGTACTATGATTAAAGACAACGTATATGTGGAACGTCTCAAATGGATTGATGAAGTCCACTATTTTGAAGACGTCATCTATAGAATAGAAAACTCTGATGTTTAGTTATCCTTCTTAGTTCCTATGATTTAGTTGTTATTTCTTTTAGACTTACATATTGCGTTCCATTGTATTTTGTGGAATGAGTTTCCGCCTCACTTTACTCCTTTTGATATCTACAGATATCTGGTATCATTTTCCGCACTCTGATTATATTGTTTATTCATTTCTTGTTTTGAATCTTGTTTATAATATTAAACCTTGATTATTTATTGTTTATGATTATGTTATTGTATATGTGGGAGGATGATTTCCTCGATACTTGATCTTCGGGGCTGTGGATCACACTCTCGGGTATGCCAGTTAGGGTACCGGCTGGGAGGACGTTGTAATATCCAGCCCTATTCTAACCTTGACCCTGACCCGGATCCACTGTTGTATTCAGGTCCGAAGACCCGAAGCGGTGGAAGAAGAGATTTATGGACCATTCTGATTGATGATCATGATTCAGAGACCGAGCCCACGACATTGACAATGATACCCCTTGCTTAAATGCATTGTCAGTGTTTAAGGAAAGTCTGTGCATCGGAGAAGATTAATATGGTTGATGTACCAAATGACCTCCTGTGCACAATCCGAAGGTTTTCCCTAAAACTAGACTTCTTGATTGAATTGTGGAAGAAAACCTCACTTAATTTGACCTTGTATAGCCTTTCAAATCCCTACTTGAAGTTGCTGTTCTAAACCTGAGTTTTCTGCTGGAAATATTTTGGTCGATCCTTTTGGTCGATACCATCGACCAAGGACCATCGACTAAAAAATCCCAGTCTGCCAAGTTAATGATTCCATGGAATATTCCTTTTCTATTTAATATAACCTCGAGCCTTGAGCCTTTGCAATCATTTTCTCACCTAGGAACGTGGGGAGAGCTTCCCAAAGTAGCTCCTTGGTTAGTGTGAAGGGTACCTCATCAAAGACACTTAGTTTATCATTGATTCTTGTCTTCATCTTCCACACTAAGGTATGACTCCTCATTCCACTCTCTACCCTACCATTTTCTACTCTTTTCTATTGCCACCTTGCTGATGAGACACTGGGAATGGTGCTGCAACCTTGCAACCACCACTCCAAGTGCCTACTCATGTTCAATCCATGATTTCCTTAGCTATTCATTGATTCTATGCTTCTATCTCATGCTAGCATATGTATTCCATGATTTACCTATTAACATCATGCCATTTGATATCAAACTGAACTATAGAGTGTATTATGTTCATGTTTAACATTGCCATATGATTCCAATCGAATATCTATTAGTTCCTCTAACTATTGCATGTTTCCTCATCAATGCAATCAATTCCAACTCATGCCATGATGTTTATCACTTGAACTTGATAGCTCGAATTGGGGCTTTTTAATTAGACCATTGGATTGGGTTAATTCCTTGATTTATAGTGTCCTACTGCTGTTGTTAAGTATGCCTCCAAGTTTCAGATTGATCCGAACACCGGAAGACTCATTTCGGACCAAAGTCCCCAAAATCCACTATTCTGTCCCGAAGACAATTTTGGTCGATCCTTTTGGTCGATACCATCGACCAAGACCATCGACCAAAGTTGTTGCTGACAGCAACCTTGGTTAGTTTTGACCCAAATGACATCCGATCTTCCCAACTTCTTTTCTAACTTATTATTGATGTTTGTTTAGGGCCTTAACAATTCTATTGGACTATTCTTGTTATTCTCAATTCATCATCAATTCATCCAAGGTAAGGATGGTTATATCTATAAACATATAAGTCATCAAATATTGAACTGTGCTTTATTTAAAGAATGAAATCCCTTAATTTCCTTTCAATCATTATGAGACGGTTACATATGTGTTAGAACAATAGCATTTAAATCTTTATACTCTTGTTGTGTTACTTTATCATTTTGATTTGCTTATGTTTATAATGATTCGTTTCAAAATCATGATTTGATTACTATTATGAATATGCATTGGATGCATGAGAAATGATGAGACTGGATGTGTGATTGCTTACGTATGACTTGGGATTTGGGGGGTGTCCTACTGACACTTCTGTCCTTGGGCATCGGAGGGAATAGTATGGGATGTTCTCCGATGGTGCCTATCGACACTCTCCTGAGTTATTGGATGACATACATAGGATTGTCTAGTTGTGTGGCTAGGTTCATCCTTGTCGTGTCAGACCCGAATCGGAAGGGCATTGAGACCGAACAACCCGTGGTAGTGTATCGTTGGATGGGTGCTCTAGGCCGGTAGCCAATCCGGTAGGGGACATAAACCATGCTACGGATACCTAAAAGGGGCCATTTATTGGTAGAGTTGCATATGGATAGACTTGGGCTCACGAGCGCTCAATACCGGTAACCAATCCATGAGAGGACGTGAGAGCTTCCTGTTTACTATATGTGGATGACCAATAGGGTTGATGAGTCCGAAATCTGGGATTTCGCTGACTCTAGTGTGAAGGATACCGGAAAGGATCGTCGGGGGCGAGGAATGGACGTATCTGAATCGACTTGACCGACCGAGTAGATGACTTGCATTGGGCTAGGCTTTCTTGTGACATGCGCCAGTACTTGACCAAATGGTGATGTGAGAGAGTGGTGACCGATCCCCTTACCACGGCTTTTTGATGACTTTACCGATCTTCCCCGGGCATTCCCAAGATATGGAAATGGGAGAGTGACGGACGACCCAGAGAAGTACGGTGCTATGACTTAAAGCATGTCTACCCTAGAGACTAGCATTCATAGAGTTAGGCTCATATCTGCATCATATGTTCCATATCGCATTGCATTATTATATGTTCTGAATGTGTATGATTTCTAATTATGGAATAACTTCCTTGCTGAGTTCTTCTAACTCATTCCTTTTTGTGCAAATGTTTTAGATTACATTCCAGGTACCGAAGATTACGATGGCACCTCCTATGAGGCGGACTATGATTCCACATACTACCCTCCAAGAAGTGGCGTCAGTGAGGATCTGTGAAACCCAGCCCTGATCCTAATCCGGAAAATCTATTTATTGTAGGTCCAGTGACCCGAAGTAAGGCAAGAAGTCATCTTTGGGCCATTTCTGTTGAAGAATTGATGGCTGGATTGGAATCCATGAGTGTTGATGCTAGTGTTCCAATGGTGGAAACTGCACTCGGATGAAGATTGGATTAGTTGATGGTCTTGGAGTGGTCTCTGTATTGATTCAAAGGCATTTCTAACTCCTAGGTATGTCACTCTAGAAGTGTGCAAAACCCCATGATGTTTGGACTTGATCTGAGCCTTCAATTCCCTGTTTTGAAGTTGCTGCCTTGATTGGTCGACTCATTCGTCGATTGGATCAATCGACCAATCAATCGACCAATTGATTCTGTTTTTGAAATTTGAGTCCTGTCACTTCTATTTAAGTCTAATCTCGGGAATACTCCGCCTCATCTGCCTCCTAAGCCTCTGGAACGAGTTAGAACCCTAATCTAACCCCTTCCCTTGCATTCTTTGGTGATCTCTTTCAAAGATTTGAAGAATTCTTCATCTTTCTACGGCAAAGGTATGATCTCAACCACTCTCTCTTCTATCTCTAATTTTCTTTCTTTTATTCTGTTTTCATTGAGATCAGAAAGGTGATGAAGCATTCTTGTAATCATCAATTCTCTGATCTCACCCTATTCTTTAAGACTCATGATCATCATCATGTTCTTAAACCCTACTTATTGAATTCTTGAAAACCTAACCCTAATTCTTTGAAACCCCAACCTGTGTGATTGTCTGGAAAACTTTTGGTAACCTCCCTTGTGAAGGAAAATCTTCTGGAGTAATATTGTGTTAACCTAAAATTTAATCATCTATACTTTCCTGTTTTGATTTGTCTTTGTTCATTCAGATCTCACAATTATTTTCCGAGGGAACCAAAAAGGGTAAAACCCTAATTCTTGGGTAAGATCAAGAACCTCTAGTTTAATCATGGTAACCCAATTATTATGTTTCCTTTACTAGATCTGAATTCTTTCATATCCTAGTTCATTATCTTTAATCTTTCTATTTTTTTCCCTCCTAACCTATGATAACCCTAATCAGGTTAACCTCATGATTTCTAGGTTGTAACTTGAGAACTGTTTTGAGTTATGGTTTGATATCCTCTATACCCTAGAATACTACCATGATAATTCCCCTCTTAATTGTACCCTTTTGAACCATCGAATTCGGTTCCGGATTCTCAAAATTCGGATTCTTGTAGGCCACTTTATCCGCATTGGTCGACTCATTGGTCGACTCGGTCCAATGCAGACCAATCAATCGACCAATGAGTACAAGCAACCTCAATCTTGGTCTGTTTCGATTAATTTATGATCTTTTCCTTTATGCATCTTTCCTAACATGTTGTGTGCACTTGTTTAGGACTGTCTTCTCAGGTTTTGTCAAGATCATACTTGATTCTTTAAGATTCCATTCAAGTTAGAAGGTAAGGACAGTTGATTCCTTAACTACATAGATTGCTTGTTCTCTGGTTTCTACTTTATGAAACTATGAGATTACCTACTGTTATTGTATTTTAATTCTGATCTCCTACTGTGGGAACAGTAGCACTTAATTATATCATCTTTTCATTGTTTATGTTATATGAATAACTTATTACTGCTTAATCTGATGTTGCTTTTACATTCTCTTTTATATGACGAGCTACTGGTTGTGTATGTCATGACTGATCTGAGAATGTGTTTGCTTAAGTTTGGTTTGGGATTGGGAAGTGTCCTTTTGACACTTTTGTCCTTGGAAATTATCGGAAATAGTATGGGATGTTTCCAGGGTTGCCCATCGACACTTTCCCGAATCAATGGTTGTCATACCTAGGGATGTCTAGCAGTGTTTGGCTAGGATATACCCCTGTTATATCAGACCCGATTCGGAAGGGTATTGAGACCGAACGACCCGTGGTAGCAATGGGGATTCACGAGCACTCAAGACCGGTGAGTTATATCCGTGAAAGGACAGGAATCACATTGTGGGGGCCATTTATTGGAGTGTTGCATATGGCTAGACTTGGGCTCATGGGCGCTCGAGACCGGTGAGTTATATCCGTGAGAGGACATGAGAGCTTCCCGTTTACCATATGTGGATAACCAATAGGGTTGATGAGTCCGGTGAGTAATATCCGTGACTCTAGTGTGAAGGACCGGAAAGGATCCCAAGAGGGGAGGAATGGAAGTATCTGGAACTGACTTGATGTAACTAAGTAGATGACTTGCATTGGGCTAGGCTTTTCCCTGACATGCGCCGGTACTTATGCCAAATGGTTGTGAGAGAGTGTGTTCACTTAAACCCCTACCATGGTTTATCCGAGAGGGATGCCCGGACCCATTACCAACAGGAGCCGTATGCGTGACCTACCCAAAGAAGTACGGTGCTATGACTTAAAGCATGTTTGCCATAGAGACCAGCATACATAGAGTTAGATGCATACATACATTACTTGTTTCATACTGCATTGCATCATGTTATGTTATGCCACATGTTATCTATGATGTTATGGATTAACTACCTTACTGAGTTTCTTCGAAACTCATTCCTGTTGTATATTTCTTTTTGTTAGATTATCCTGCAAGTACAGAATACTATGACGAGCAGTACAACGAAGCACAAGCTGATGAAGCATATTACACGCAAAGTGCTGGCAACGATCAAGATTACTTTGACGATCCCTCGGCGGATCAAGCTGCGTACTACTTTTGAGAACGGCATAGAGTTAGAATGGATTCATTGGATTGATGAAGTCCATACTTATAAAGACGTTATCTATAAACTTGAAGACGCTTGATCTTAGTTTATTTATTAGTACATTTGTTTCAGTTGTAATCCCTTTTGATTTTTATACTACGTTCCGCTATTTTGGTAAATTGAGTTTCCGCCTCACTTCACCCCTTTTTGATATCATTGGATATCTGGTATCTTTCCGCACTCTGATTATTCTGATTGTTCATTTCTTGTTTTGAACCTTGTTTATAATATTAAACCTTGATTTATTTATGTTCATGATTATGTTGTTGCATATGTGGGAGGATGATTTCCTCGATACTTGATCTTCGGGGCTGTGGATCACACTCTCGGGTATGCCAGTTAGGGTACCGGCTAAGAGGATGTGACAGAATGTTATCAGAGCCCAAAGATCAAGGAAATCCTAACCACAGAAAACAGTAACAGAACATTCCTGAGTCATAGATCCAGAAGTGACTCATCTACTCTTAGAAGTGAATAATAGAACACTTGGACTAGAAACTATTAATGAAGCATAACTGGATAGTTCTGAATAATGCACAATAATTATACTTAAACAATTGTCACTTAATGCAATAAAAGAAAGGTGCATAATACACAATAATAAAGTGAAACAGGGAGAACTTCATTAACTTTAAGAAAAGTTTTACAACTACATCTGAAAAGCATAAATGAAAATCCTAGTACAGTCTATCTAGGTGATCTCCTCTGATCTCTGTAAGCTCGGAACTCCTCTGAAAGCTGAGTCACCTGATGCTCAATCCTATCCTGTCGTGACTCCATCCTCTCATATAGCTGCTCCTGTCTGACCTCCATCCTCTCCAGCATGGAAGTCATCGATCTCATCTGTGCACTGAGATCCGAAGTCTCTGGAACCGCATGAGAAGGACCACCTGTCTCGAAGTGCGAGGAAGGGAAAGCGTGATGCTCCGGCACTGTCTCGTGCATCTCAGTATCATCTCCGGCCTGATCATCATCACTGTCAGGACCGATATCCTCTCCACCATCCTCTGACTCCTGCTCATCCTCTGTCTCATCATCCTCCTCACCCTCTGGACCAGGAGATCTCTCTGTCTGTGTCAGTCCCATCTGACGTATCATCCTAGTCCCTATGACATATCCTCGTGGACCAGTGTCCACTGGTGTATCCTCGAAACTGACCCTGAAATGCCTGAAGATCAAAGTCAGTAACCTCCCATAGCAAAGATTCCGCATGCTAGGCCGCAGAACCAAGTCTAGCATAACCTGCTGTATGATGTAGGAAAGGTCAATCTCGAAGCCCATGTAAATCTGATAGATGACTATGGCCTCCATCACTGTGACCCTATGGTGATGTCCAGCCTTCGGCATGATGTTTCGGCCGACGATGCGACCGATAACTCGTGCAGCATTTGTCATCTGCCCGCTGTTCCTCGGAGTGAAGCACCGGCGGCTGTCCCACAGTGTAGAGCATATCTCGCGCAGCTCATATGGCATCAAGTAGCTATCTATAGCTGCTCCTGCAGGTATCCATACGCACTGATCTGGGTAGTGAGGGATCCGCAAGATCTCGGCTAACGATCTGGTGGAAAAGCGAATCTGAGTCTGAAGGACCCTGCTCCTGAGGACAAGTCTAAGTGGATGCCCTGGACCTCTAGCCTCCTCGGTGTAAGTAAGGTTACTGAAGAACAACCTCACTAGCTCAGGGTATACAGGTAGATCATCTGTGAAGAGATGAGTCCACTGCAAGGTGTCGAGCCTCTGCTGTATCCTAAAGACCTGGAGCTGACGAAGGTGTAATAGACGTCCTAGCTCGATCCGCGATGAGCTGAAGTAGGCCTCATACGGGGAACTCGGCCTGTGGAGTGTCGAAGCGATCTGGTCTCCGGACATGCTGTCTAGGCTCTAAAGGAACCTGACCTCTACCTCTGAGTGCCCCTACTATGCGACCTCTACCACATCCGCGTACTCCTCTCGACATAGTGAATATCTGTAGTAGAGACAAAGACATTGTTGGTTAAGTGCTATTTCAAGATTTAAGCCAAAAGGGTATTTTCGTAAATTTTCGGAAAATTTCAAATTTGGGGGAAATTCGATTTGAAGATACTAGCATGTGCATAATACTTGGAATTTCATGTCTATGAAATTCATTTGATAAAATTCGATCGAAAGCTTGGCATAAAGCGAAAAATTCAGCAAGAAAGAATTTGGGGATTTTGCATTCTAGGTCAAAATTGATTTTTTTGTAAAGTTGAAATTGGTTAAATCAAACTATATGGACATATCTACAGTATCATCTGGAGCATGTAGCAATTGATTTCATGCAAAAACTCCAAGCGGTTTGTGAGAAATCAAAATTTTTTCTAAAGATAACGATTTCGGTACGAAAACTTTGCGAGAAGTGCAAAAAGGTGTTGAACTTGTTGTCTATTCATGACATTGTGTTTAAAACCTAGGGAATATGTTTCTCAATATTTCTAAACATGATTTCTAACAATGGATACAAGTAACCATGGATTTGATTGAAATGCAAGCATGAGAAGATGAAAGTAAAAGAGAAAATGATAGTCTTACCTTGTGTTTGATAAATGTGAGTTGTGGTGTTGTTGTTAAAACACTTGAATCACCCAAAGATGCTTGAAAGAACCTTAGAAGATGTTTCCCTAGAGCTCACTCACTTGTGGAAGAAGTTAGAATGAAGTTTGAATGTGAAAATGAGGCTTATAATGCGAATTTTCGTATTCTGTGAGCATTGGTCGACTCATTGGTCGATTGGGTCAATCGACCAATCAACCGACCAATGGACCCAGTAGCTCCAATTTTGGTTGAAATGTTGGAAAATGTGATTTTTGTCTCATGAATTGTTGTTGGATGACTAAATGGATGTGTTTAAGCATGAATTAAATTTTCAAATTCATTTGGACATATTGATTTCATTGAAACTTCGAAATTTGGAATTTTGACGTTTCGAGTTCTTGCAGAATGGTTACTCTGAGAAGTGGGCGTGGTGAATCCAGCGGTCATGGAAGTGGTCGTGGTGAAATACCTGAAGGCGGTCATGATCAGCAGACTGATGACCAAGGTACCTAGGACATACCAGGTGCCCCGAATGTCGGAAGCTTTCATGATATTGCCAACATCATGGGCAATATGATGCAACAGCAAGCAGCTCAGTTTAATCAGATGTTGACGGGTTTCATGACAGTGCATAATGAGACTCGTGCTGGTGTTAATGTGAATCCTCATGCCGCAATTCCAAATGCGGGTGGCCTTGCTGGAACTCCTCATACTCACCTGATGGAGAGTTTTCTGAAGATGCAGGTGCCCAACTTTACTGTTGTTACAAAGGATCTCTTGTTCCCTAACAAGTGGATTCATGAGTTAGAAAAGACTTTTCGTCATCTGCAATGCTCCGAAGCTCAAAAGATTTTGTTTGCTGAGCATAAGTTGCAGCATGAAGCCGATGCTTGGTGGACTTCCACTCGGCCTGTTTTGGAAGGTTTGCATGCAAGTGTTGTAACTTGGTATTTATTCAAAGAGGCTTTTTGCATGAATTATTTCCCTGAGGCGGTAAAGGATGCGAAGGAAGCTGAGTTCATGGCTCTCGCACAAGGATCCTTGTCTCTGTTGGAGTACCAACAGAAGTTTGAGGAACTTCATTTCTTTGCTCTGGATTCCCTGAAGCCTGATATTGCTAAGGCGAAGAAGTTCTTTAAAGGATTGCGCCCTGCCATTAAAGGCTATCTCACTGTCCAGCCTCTAGAGAGCTATGCCCAAGTGGTGCAGAACTCGAAGAAGTTGGAAGAAAATGAAAAGGAGAATGCTCGCGTGCAAAGGCCTTGGCAGTCTAGAAACCCTGGTTTGGTGGATCGTAATGATCGGCGCTTTGTGAGACGTACACCCTATCCCACTCCTGCTTTTCAGCCTAGGAGTATAGGTCAAAGCCCTAGTCTCCGACAGCCTGGTCAGTTTCAGTATGGCGGAAATCGACCACTAGTGAATGCAAGTGCTAGGCCAGTGAATGCGAATCCTAGGCCTTTTGTTCAGAAGCCTCCTGTTGCATCTATCCCGGTAGGACCAACCAATCCTATTTGCTTCTACTGTAAGCAGTCCGGTCATTTTGCTCGTGATTGTCTGAAGAAGCCTGTCCAACAGCCTGCCCTAGTGGTGAAGAGTGCTCCTGCTCCTCCCTCTGGTAGAGTGTTCAGGATCTCTAGTACCGAGCAAGATGGAAGCCATGATGTGATCACGGTGTACATTGTCGGGCCGCTTCTTTTCGTGCATTTGTTTTATTTGATACAGGTGCATCTCATTCGTTCATATCATCTGCATTCATTAAGAAGACTGACCTAATCCCTGAGAAATTGTCTAGTTGTTTATTGATTAGTACACCTACTGGTCCTATTGTGAAACTAGATTAAGGATTAGTTAAATGTCCGGTGTTGGTTGGTAAGATAAACTTGGAAGCTAATTTGGTACTTCTTGATATGAAAGACTTCGATGTTATTTTGGGAATTGACTGGTTAACAGCCCACAAAGCTGTATTTCTTTGCTCCTCGAGAAAGATTCAATTCAATACTTGCATAGGTTCAGTTTTTGAATTTCAAGGTGAGAAAAGACGGGTTGGTAAAAAGATATTGTCTGCACTGATGCAAATCTACACCATAGTAGATGATGCCTCTTCCCGAAGGCAAGAGAAAAGTGGAGAAAAGAGTTGACGAAGTCAAAGTTGTCTGTGACTTTGTTGATGTCTTCCCTGATGATCTATCGGGAGTCCCTCCAGATAGGGATGTTGAGTTTTCTATTGATCTCGTCCCTGGTGCCGCTCCGATATCTAAGGCTCCGTATAGGATGGCTCCTACTGAGTTAAAAGAGTTGCAAAATTAGTTAAATGAGCTCATTGAAAGAGGTTTCATACAACCTAGTGTGTCACCTTGGGGAGCTCCGGTCTTGTTCGTCAAGAAGAAAGATGGTAGTATGCGTCTGTGCATTGACTACCGTGAGTTGAATAAGTTGACTATCAAGAATAGATATCCGCTGCCCTGGATTGACGATCTCTTTGATCAATTGAAGGGTGCAGCTGTGTTCTCAAAGATTGACTTAAGGTCTGGATATCACCAGTTGAAAGTGAAGTCAAGTGATGTCTTCAAGACAGCTTTCCAAACAAGGTACGGCCATTATGAGATTAGAGTCATGCCTTTTGGTTTGACTAATGCTCCTGCTGTGTTCATGGACCTCATGAACCGAGTCTTCCATGATGTGCTCGATAAGTTTGTTATTGTCTTCATTGATGATATTCTGATCTATTCAAAAAGTGAAGAAGAGCATGAAAGGCATCTAGATTTCACTTTGCAAAGGCTGCGAGAAAAGAAACTTTATGCTAAGCTTAGCAAGTGTGATTTCTGGCTAAAGAGTGTAGTATTCCTCGGCCATGTGGTTTCTGCTGAAGGTATTCGTGTTGATCCTGAGAAAGTTCAAGCAGTTGCTGATTGGGAAAGACCGAAGACTGTAACGGAAATAAGAAGTTTCCTTGGTCTGGCAGGTTACTACAGAACGTTTATTGAGAACTTTTCTCGGTTAGCTGCCCCTATGACTAAGTTGACCCGGAAAGAAGAGAAGTTTGTTTGGTCTGGCGCGTGTGAGAAGAATTTCCAAGAATTGAAGGATAAACTAACAAGTGCCCCAGTTTTGACTATACCTGATAATTCTGGTGGTATGACGGTCTTTACTGATGTGTCGAAGATTGGTTTGGGTAGTGTACTGATGCAGCACGGTAAGGTTGTATAGCCTATGCCTCTCGGCAATTGAAGGATTATGAGCGGAATTACCCCACTCATGATTTAGAGCTTGCCGCTGTTGTTTTTGCTTTGAAGATTTGGAGACATTACCGCTATGGTGAGAAAATTGCCATATTCATGGACCATAAGAGTTTGAAATACTTCTTTACTCAGAAAGAGTTGAACATGAGGCAAAGGAGATGGTTGGAACTAGTCTCTGATTATGATTGTGATATTCAAAGATCACCCCCGGTAAGGCAAACGTTGTTGCTGATGCTCTTAGTAGGAAGATTCAGAAGAAGGTTTTGGATTTGAATGCTTTGAGTCTACCCTTGTTGTCTTCTATTGAGAGTTTTGATTTGGAAGTTGTTCCTGAGAATTCTGTTGTTGTTCTTTCTGCTATGACGGCAAGGTCTGGTCTTAGAGATAAGATTGTTGTTTTGCAGAGTTCTGATCCGGAACTTAAGGACAAAGTTGAGAAGATTTCTTCGAATCCTGAGTCGGATCCCGACTTTGGTATATCCATGGATGGTGCTTTATTGTTTAGAGGTAGATTGTGTGTGCCAGCAAATGAAGATCTTAAGAAGGAAATATTGAAGGAAGCACACCAATCAATCTTTACAGTACACCCTAGAAGCACCAAGATGTATAAGGACTTGAAGGAACATTTTTGGTGGATTGGGTTGAAGGCCGATGTTGACGACTTTGTTGCCAAGTGTGAGACTTGCCAGCGTGTGAAAGCCGTTCATCAACCTCCATCTGGATTGCTTCAGCCCCTTTCTGTTCCTAACTGGAAGTGGGAAGATATCTCCATGGATTTTGTGACTAGCTTGCCTAGGACAAGTAAAGGCAATGACACTGTGTGGGTGATTGTTGATAGGTTGACCAAATCAGCCCATTTTATTCCTATGAAGATCACTCATACTTTGGATAAGCTAGCTAGACTTTATGTGGATAATGTGGTTCGTCTACATGGTGTGCTGATGAGTATTGTGTCCGATCGTGATCCTAGGTTCACCTCAAGGTTTTGGAACAGTCTACAGAAAGCCTTGGGAACCCAATTGAACTTGAGTACAGCTCATCATCCATAGTCAGATGGACAGTCTGAGCGGACAATTCAAACTTTGGAAGACATGCTCAGATCTTGCGTGGTGGATATGGGTGGAAATTGGGATGAACACTTAGCTTTGGTTGAGTTTGCCTATAATAACAGTTATCAAGCAACGATAGGCATGGCTTCGTTTAAGGCTTTGTATGGTTGCACTTGTAGAACACCATTGTATTGGACTGAGACGGGTGAAAGAAAAGTCTTAGGTCCTGATTTGATTGAAGCTACGAGCGCAATGGTGGATAGGATAAGAGAAAGGATTAAGTCTGCCCACTCAAGACAGAAATCTTATGCTGACAAGAGAAGGACTGATCTGGAGTTTCAAGTTGGAGAGAAAGTTTTCTTGAAGGTATCACCAATGAAGGGCGTGATGAGATTTAATATTAAAGGGAAGCTTAGCCCTCGTTTCATTGGACCTTTTGAAATTTTGGAAAAGGTTGGACCCGTTGCTTATCGATTGGCGTTACCTCCGTCTATTGCTGCTGTGCATAATGTGTTCCACATTTCGATGCTCCGGAAATATGTTGAAAATCCGAAACATGTCTTACAGCAGGCACCTGAAGGGCTGAGTGCTGATCTTACCTATGATGAAGAGCCAGCTGAAATTTTGGATAAGAAGGACAAGCAATTGGGGAATCGCACCATCCCTTTGGTAAAGATTCGTTGGAAGGACCATACCCCTGAAGAAGACTCTTGGGAGAAAGAAGAAGATATGAAGGAGAAGTTTCCTCATCTCTTTGGAAGCACAGGTACGCTTTCAATTTCGGGGTCGAAATTTTTTTTAAGGGGGGGAGAATGTGAAACCCAGCCCTGACCCTAATCCGGAAACTCTATTTATTGTAGGTCCAGTGACCCGAAGTAAGGCAAGAAGTCATCTTTGGGCCATTTCTGTTGAAGAATTGATGGCATGATTGGAATCCATGAGTGTTGATGCTAGTGTTCCAATGGTGGAAACTGCACCCGGATGAAGATTGGATTAGTTGATGGTCTTGGAGTGGTCTCTGTATTGATTCAAAGGCATTTCTAACTCCTAGGTATGTCAATCTAGAGGTGTGCAAAACCCCTTGATGTTTGGACTTGATCTGAGCCTTCAATTCCCTGTTTTGAAGTTGCTGTCTTGATTGGTCGACTCATTCGTCGATTGGATCAATCGACCAATCAATCGACCAATTGATTCTGTTTTTGAAATTTGAATCCTGTCACTTCTATTTAAGTCTAATCTCGGGAATACTCCGCCTCATCTGCCTCCTAAGCCTCTGGAACGAGTTAGAACCCTAATCTAACCTATTCCCTTGCATTCTTTGGTGATCTCTTTCAAAGACTTGAAGAATTCTTCATCTTTCTATGGAAAAGGTATGATCTCAACCACTCTCTCTTCTATCTCTAATTTTCTTTCTTTTATTCTGTTTTCATTGAGATCAGAAAGGTGATGAAGCATTCTTGTAATCATCAATTCTCTGATCTCACCCTATTCTTTAAGACTCATGATCATCATCATGTTCTTAAACCCTACTTATTGAATTCTTGAAAACCTAACCCTAATTCTTTGAAACCCCAACCTGTGTGATTGTCTGGAAAACTTTTGGTAACCTCCCTTGTGAAGGAAAATCTTCTGGAGTAATATTGTGTTAACCTAAAATTTAATCATCTATACTTTCCTGTTTTGATTTGTCTTTGTTCATTCAGATCTCACAATTATTTTCCGAGGGAACCAAAAAGGGTAAAACCCTAATTCTTGGGTAAGATCAAGAACCTCTAGTTTAATCATGGTAACCCAATTATTATGTTTCCTTTACTAGATCTGAATTCTTTCATATCCTAGTTCATTATCTTTAATCTTTCTATTTTTTTCCCTCCTAACCTATGATAACCCTAATCAGGTTAACCTCATGATTTCTAGGTTGTAACTTGAGAACTGTTTTGAGTTATGGTTTGATATCCTCTATACCCTAGAATACTACCATGATAATTCCCCTCTTAATTGTACCCTTTTGAACCATCGAATTCGGTTCTGGATTCTCAAAATTCGGATTCTTGTAGGCCACTGTCTGCATTGGTCGACTCATTGGTCGATCGGTCCAAATAGACCAATCAATCGACCAATGAGTACAGCAACCTCAATCTTGGTCTGTTTCGATTAATTTATGATCTTTTCCTTTATGCATCTTTCCTAACATGTTGTGTGCACTTGTTTAGGACTGTCTTCTCAGGTTTTGTCAAGATCATACTTGATTCTTTAAGATTCCATTCAAGTTAGAAGGTAAGGACAGTTGATTCCTTAACTACATAGATTGCTTGTTCTCTGGTTTCTACTTTATGAAACTATGAGATTACCTACTGTTATTGTATTTTAATTCTGATCTCCTACTATGGGAACAGTAGCACTTAATTATATCATCTTTTCATTGTTTATGTTATATGAATAACTTATTACTGCTTAATCTGATGTTGCTTTTACATTCTCTTTTATATGATGAGCTACTGGTTGTGTATGTCATGACTGATCTGAGAATGTGTTTGCTTAAGTTTGGTTTGGGATTGGGAAGTGTCCTTTTGACACTTTTGTCCTTGGAAATTATCGGAAATAGTATGGGATGTTTCCGGGGTTGCCCATCGACACTTTCCCGAATCAATGGTTGTCATACCTAGGGATGTCTAGCAGTGTTTGGCTAGGATATACCCCTGTTATATCAGACCCGATTCGGAAGGGTATTGAGACCGAACGACCCGTGGTAGCAATGGGGATTCACGGGCACTCAAGACCGGTGAGTTATATCCGTGAGAGGACGGGAATCACATTGTGGGGGCCATTTATTGGAGGGTTGCATATGGCTAGACTTGGGCTCATGGGTGCTCGAGACCGGTGAGTTATATCCGTGAGAGGACATGAGAGCTTCCCGTTTACCATATGTGGATAACCAATAGGGTTGATGAGTCCGGTGAGTAATATCCGTGACTCTAGTGTGAAGGATACCGGAAAGGATCCCGAGAGGGGAGGGATGGAAGTATCTGGAACTGACTTGATGTAACTAAGTAGATGACTTGCATTGGGCTAGGCTTTTCCCTGACATGCGCCGGTACTTATGCCAAATGGTTGTGAGAGAGTGTGTTGACTTAACCCCCTACCATGGTTTGTCCGAGAGGGATGCCCGGACCCACTACCAACAGGAGCCGTATGCGTGACCTACCCAAAGAAGTACGGTGCTATGACTTAAAGCATGTTTGCCATAGAGACCAGCATACATAGAGTTAGATGCATACATACATTACTTGTTTCATACTGCATTGCATCATGTTATGTTTTGCCACATGTTATCTATGATGTTATGGATTAACTACCTTACTGAGTTTCTTCGAAACTCACTCCTGTTGTATATTTCTTTTTGTTAGATTATCCTGCAGGTACAGAATACTATGACGAGCAGTACAACGAAGCACAAGCTGATGAAGCGTGTTACACGCAAAGTGCTGGCAACGATCAAGATTACTTTGATGATCCCCCAGCGGATCAAGCTGCGTACTACTTTTGAGAACAGCATAGAGTTAGAACGGATTCATTGGATTGATGAAGTCCATACTTATGAAGACGTTATCTATAAACTTGAAGACGCTTGATCTTAGTTTATTTATTAGTACATTTGTTTCAGTTGTAATCCCTTTTGATTTTTATACTACGTTCCGCTATTTTGGTAAAGTGAGTTTCCGCCTCACTTCACTCCTTTTTGATATCATTGGATATCTGGTATCTTTCCGCACTCTGATTATTCTGATTGTTCATTTCTTGTTTTGAACCTTGTTTATAATATTAAACCTTGATTTATTTATGTTCATGATTATGTTGTTGCATATGTGGGAGGATTTTTTTTTTTCCCTCCTTCCTCTTCCTCCGCACACCCCCCCCCCCGCCCCCCTACTGAAAACCCGGGGGGGGGGGGGAGAGAACCCCAAATATAGGGGAAGAGGGGTACACCCCCCCCCCCGGGGGCCCCCCCCCCAAGGGGGGCGGGGGGGCCGTGGGGTTTACTCCACCCGTCTCGTTGAGGAGACTACCATTAGTATAGAAGAAACCCTAGCATAGTGCCCCATTCCCCTGGTGTATTTGTGGAACCTTGGATCTTGTAATTAACTTGTTTTTGGATTATTCTGGTGACACTTGAATATGTAACTAACTTGATTTACTTCTTTTCCACTGCTCTGAGAGGGTGGCTACCACACCTTCTCACCCTTTATGATTTTTATCACACTCTATTATTATCTATATTCCGCACTCTGATTTAGTTAATCTTATCTTATTCATGATACTTAGTATTAACTGTTTTTACCATTGATTTTTACTGTTCATGAATGTGTTACCGTGTATGTGGGAGGCATGGACCTCAGATCATTGATCCTTGGACTGTGGATCACATCCCGGGTATTCCAAATGGGGTACCGGCTGGGTGGATGTGACAGACGTGACAGTAGCAATGGGGATTCATGGGCGCTCAAGACCAGTAACCAATCCTTGAGAGGACAGGAATCACATTGTGGGGACCATTTATCGGTAGGGTTGCATATGGTTAGACTTGGGCTCACGGGCGCTTAAGACTGGTAACCAACCCGTGAGAGGACGTGAGAGCTTCCCGTTTACTATATGTGGATGACCTATAGGGTTGATGAGTCCGTAGTCAGGGACTATGAGGACTCTAGTGTGAAGGATACCGGAAAGGATTGCCAGGGGCGAGGAATTGACGTATATGGATCTGACTTGATGTAACTGAGTAGGAGACTTGCATTTGGCTAGGTTTTGACCCTGACATGCGCCGGTACTTAGACCAATTGGTGATGTGAGAGAGTGGTGACCTATACCCCCAGCCATGGAATGTCCCGAGGGATGCCGGACCCACTACCAAAAGGCGTTGTGTGATGAGACCTTCCAAAAGAAGTACAGTGTTATGACTTAAAGCATGTCTGCCAATAGAGACCAGCATACATAGAGTTAGAATCATATTGCATCATGTGTTTCATATCATATAGCATGTTACTTTGCTTTGAAATCCTGCTATATGTGTTGTTATGAATTAACTACCTTACTGAGTTTCTTTGAAACTCATTCCTTTTGTACAATTTTTTGTTAGACTACTCTACAGGTACTGATGACTATGAAAGTCAATTCGAGGAAGCACAAACTGAAGAGGCATATCTCCAGGAAGGTGATTGCGGTTACAACAATTACACTGAAGATTCCGCGGGTGGTTATGCTGCGTACGATGCTTAGTCCAACCATAGAGTGGAAGTGCCCTTGTGCCATTTTTGAGATTTATACTTATAGAGATGTTGTCTATAAGATTGAGAACAATTTAGTTACCTATTGTACCTGCTATTGGGATTAGATTTCATTCTGTTTCTTTTCTTTTAGAACTACTATTCCGCTGGTTGTAGAGTGGGATTCCGCCTTACTTTACTTATTGTTTTAGACACTCTGATTATCTTTCGTACTCTAATTATATACATGGTGTATTCTTTCCTTATTTGGATCTTTGGTTTATCTTTTTCACATTGATTATTATTGTTCATGATTATGTTATTGTCTATGTGGGAGGTTGATTACTCGATACTTGGTCTTCGGGGCTGTGGATCACACACTCGGGTATGCCAGGTAGGGTACCGGCTGGGTGGATGTGACAGATTTATTCTTTCGGTTTCTTATTTCAGCACTTTGATTATGTGAAATCCAGCCCTAGCCTAACCCTAACCTTGACCCAGAAACCCTGATTGTTTGTAGGTCCAAAGACCCAAAGTGGAGGAAGAAGACAACTGTGGGCCCTCTTAGTAGAAGACATGGTGTTTGACTCCGAACCCATGGAGATTGATGATGGTGCCCCATACTTGGAAGCTTTTTTAGTGTTTGATAAGAAACTGCATCTTGAAGAAGGGAAGTTTAGTTGATGGTCCTAATGCACTCCCGGACTTGAATTGAAGGTAATTCTCTGACCTAGACTAGTCATTTGAAATGTAGGAAGAAGCCCCTTTGATTTTGAGTTGATCTTAGCCTCTAATTCCATGACTTAAGTTGCTGGTCGACCAAGCCAGTCAGCCAACTGCATATTAAATCTGAGAATCTTTGGTTTTTAGGTCATTTTAGGCTCTACTTAAGTGGACTTCGTAGTTATAACCCTATTATATTGCTAGAACTCTCTGAGAACGTGAGAAGACTCCTCTTAGGCCTCCCCTTGGTATTGGTGAAGTGCCCTTCCAAGATTCTTAGTTTCTCTTCTATAAGTTCATCTCCAAGGTATGTAATCCCTCATTTTCTCTCTAATCTACTCTTGTCTAATCTTATTCTTGCTGTTGGGACTATGAAGAAGGTGATGCAACCTTGCAACCACCTCTTCTATTGTCTCTTTGCATTTGTATAAACCCCCTTCTATTCTATCAATGCTATGCATCTCATTTTGATTCTTAACCTTGTTTTTCTAATGATTTTCTTTCATGACAACATGATTTCTTTCCTAAACTGATTTCTCTAACATATTAGGTCTGATTATATGTTAGTAACCATCTCTAATCTATTGCTCATTATCCTATTGATTGAATACCTAATTTCCCTTTGCATTTATGGTTGATACCATTGAAAAGCATGGTTTTACCAAATTAGAAAGCTAGGGTTTCAAATTGGGAAGTCTTGATTTGATCCTTGTTTCATGATAAATCTTCATTAGATAGTCTTAGTCTACTGTTCCTAACATTCCTTTCAAGTTTTGGAGTGATCCGAGTCCCGAAAGCTAGGTTTTGGATCAATTTCTCAATTTTAGCCCTGTTGCTATTCATCTGGTTGACTACCTGGTCAACTGGGTAAGTCGACCTAGCCAGGCAGCTAGCTGAATACAGCAATGGTGTTTTTGTCCGATTCGATCCGTTTGACCTCCGATTTTCTTGATTTTTCTTCTTATATTGCATCTATGATTGTCTAGGGTTCAAGTACTAACTTTGGGACCATTCTATTTGATCTCTGGACTATCTTCGATTCGAATTAAGGTAAGGATGGTTGTTACCATAATTACATAGATTGCGTGAATCTTGTTTCTATTTTGGAAACTCTTTAGATTCACTTTCATTATTGTATTTCTTAATGTTGTATTACTGTTGTAAGTACTTCAAGTACAGTAGTACCATGTTTATGTATTTTTTTGTTATTATGAATATTTATTCTTGTCATTACATATGCGACTGATCATGTTACCTGTAACTTTCTATATGATGAAATATCGGTTGTGTATGATATGATTGAATTGGGAATGTGATTGATTAAGTATGATTTGGGATTGGGGAATGTCCTTTTGACATTTCTGTCCTTGGACATCAGTGGGAATATTATGGGATATTTCCGATGGTGCCCTTTGACACTTTCCCGGATTATTGGATGTCATACCTAGGGCTTGTCTAGTGGTGGTTGGCTAGGATGTCCTTCTAGTATTAGACCCGATTCGGAAGGACAACAGTTATCAAGCGACAATAGGCATGGCTCCATTCAAGGCTTTGTATGGTAACACTTGTAGGACACCTTTGTATTGGACTAAGACCGGTGAAAGAAGAGTCTTGGGTCCAGAAATGATTGAAGCTACAAATGCGATGCTTGATATGATTAGAGAAAGGATTAAGTCTGCTCAGTCTAAAAAGAAATCCTATGCGGATAAGAGAAGGACCAATTTGGAATTTCAGATTGGAGAGAATGTTTTCCTAAAAGTATCAACTATGAAGGGTGTGATGATATTCAATGTGAAAGGAAAGCTTAGCCCTTGTTTCATTGGACCTTTTGAGATTCTTGAGAAGGTTGGACCCGTCAAATTTCATTTGGCCTTACCCCCATCTCTTGCTGGAGTTCATAATGTGTTTCATGTATTGATGCTTCGGAAGTACATAGAGAATCCAAAACACATACTACAGCAAGCACCTGAAGGAGAAGTTTCCTCATCTTTTTGGAAGCTCAGGTACGCTTTCAATTTTGAGGATGAAATTTCTTTTAAGGGGGGGGGGAATGTGAAATCCAACCCTAGCCTAACCCTGACCTTGACCCGGAAACCTTGATGTTTGTAGGTCTGAAAACCCGAAGTGGAGGAAGAAGACAATTGTGGGCCCTCTCAGTAGAAGACATGAGGATGGTGCCCCATACTTGGATGCACTGTCAGTGTTTGGTAGAAGCTGCACCTTGAAGAGGGGGAGATTAGTTGAAGTACCTAATGCACTTCCGGACTTGATTCGAAGGTAATACTCTGACCTAGACTTGTTGATTGAGTTATAGGAGAAAACCCAAGTGAATTTGAGTTGATCTGGCCATCCATTTTCCTAACCTAAGTTGCTGTCACTGCTTGGTTGACTAGGCCAGTCGACCAGTTGGTTATTAAATGCAAAAATTGTGATTTTTGGATTATTTTATTGCCTACATAAGGGAACCTCGTAGTTAGAACCCTATTCTATTCCTTTAGCCTCCTAAGAATGTGGAGAGAGCCTCCTAAGACCTCTCCTTGGTAGTGGTGAAGTATTATTGCAATAATCATTGTCTCTCTACTCAAGTATCTTCTACAAGGTATGTATTCTCTCATCCTCTCTCTAGTCTACTCTCACCTCTTCTCTTTCTTGCTGTTGAGACCATGAAGATGGTGCTGCAACCTTGCAACCACCTCTTCTTGTGTTCTCTCCTTGCAAATGCATAAACCTCTCTCATTCTACACATGCTATGCTCCCCATTTTGATTCTTAACCTTGCATTTTTATGATTCTCTTTATAGCAACATGATTTCATCTCCTAAACTGATTTCTATAGTATGCTAAATCTGATTTCTTATTAATATATGATTCTAATCTATTGCTTATCATTCCCTTAGTTGATTCCCTAATATTCCTTGCATTTGCAATTAATTTCATTAAAGAACATGATGTTTATCATATAGAAGCTAGGGTTTCAAATTGGGGATTCTTAATTAGACCATTGATTGATGTTAAATCTTTGCTAGATAGTCTTCATTTACTGTTCCTAACATTCCCTACAAATTTTGGAGTGATTCGAGCCCCGGAAGATAGGTTTCGGATAAAAAATCTCAATTCAGCCCTGACACTGTTCACTTGGTCGACTGAGTCAGTCAACCAGCCACTCAACCAGCTGAACACAACATTGATGTATTTGCCCGATTTGATCCGTTTGACCTCCGATTTGCTTGATTCTTCTTCGGATATTGCACATATGATTGTCTAGGGTGCAAGTACTAAACTTGGGACCATTCTAATTGATCTTGGGATTATCTTCAATTCGATTTAAGGTAAGGATGGTTATTATCATAATTACACGGATTATGTGAATCTTGCCTCCATGTTGGAAACTTAGTAGATTCACCCTCTTTGTTATATTCTTAACGTCATATGACTGTTGTATGCCCTTCAAGACAGTAGTACCATGTTATATATTCTTTCGATTATCATGATTGTCCATTTTGTTAATTACATATGTGATTGATCATGTTATGTTATATATCTTTCTATATGATGAAATATCATTTGTGTATGATATGATGGAATTGAGAATGTGACTGAATAAGCATGATTTGGGATTGATGAATATCTTATTGACACTTTTGTCCTTGGACATCGGAGGGAATAGTATGGGATGTTTCCAATGATGCCCATTGACGCTTTCCCGGTTTTTTGATGTCATGTATAGGACTTGTCTAGTGGTTTTGGCTAGGATGTCCTTGTTGTATCAGACCTGAATCGGAAGGGTATTGAGACTGAATGACCTGTGGTAGCAATGTGTATTTGTGGGTGCTCAAGACTAGTAACCAATTCGTGAGAGGACATAGATCACATTGCAGATATTCGTTAGAGGCCATTTATTAGTAGGGTTGCAAATAGCTAGACTTGGGCTCACGGGCGCTCAAGACCAGTAACCAATTCGTGAGACGACGTGAGAGCTTCCCGTCTATTATTTGTGGATCACCAATAGGGTTGATGAGTTCGTAGTCCGAGTTGGTTTTAGCCATAGGATATGTGACTCTAGTGTGAAGGATATTGAACTGAGTTGGTTGTAGCCATAGGGGATGTCGCATCCACCCAGCTAGTACCCTACCTGGCATACCCGGGTATGTGATCCACAGTCCCAAGGATCAAGTATCGAGCAACCATGCCTCCCACATATGCAACAATCATGAACAATAATAATCAAGGTCAAAGCATAAAATAAATGAAATCATGAATAAGATAAGAACAAGATAATCAAAGTGTGGAATAAAAGATACCAATGTATACATATAATTCAAGAAGAGAGAGAGTGAGAGGAAATCACTCCCTCGTTAATAGCGGAATGTAGATCAGTTAAAGTTAAGATTACAAATCCAAGTTTCAAAGAGATAACAGTATAAAAGTCTAAACTAAGGTCTCCTCCTTTTTATACAAAATGTCTTCGTAAGTATAAATATATGAGACCAAACACGGCCTCTCCCACACTAAGGTCGAGCTAATCCTAGTACGGAGTGTAACCACCCTCGGGATCTTCATTGTGATCTTCATAGTAGCCAAGACCTTGAGAGTAGTATGTGGCGTTGGGGTCCGTCTCAATGAAGGACCCATCAGATTCTTCAACAACTGTAGAGTAATCTAACAAAACAATTGCACATAAAGGAATGAGTTCGAGAACTTAGCAAGGCAGTTATTCCATAATACATTAGTCACATGATACAAAACATAACATAATGCAAGACGATATGAAACAGATGATGCAAATATGATTCTAACTCTATACATGCTAGTCTCTATGGTAGACATGCTTTAAGTCATAGCACCATACTTCTTTGGGTAGGTCTCAAATCTCTCGGCTCCGGTTGGTAATGGGTCTTGCATCTATCACGGAGAATCCATAGCTGGGGTTTCGGTCACCGCTCTCTCACATCACCATTTGGTCTAAGTATTGGCGCATGTCAAGGTAAAGCCTAGCCCAATGCGAGTCATCTACTCAATCGTATCATGTCAAATCCGGATACGTCCATTCCTCCCCTCTTGGGATCCTTTCCGGTATCTTTCACACTAGAGTCAGCATATCTGACTCTCTCAAATATGGACTCACCAACCCTATTGGTCATCCACAAATTATTATTTCATTTTGAAATTGAAGTTCCAATAAGAAAGATACTTATTATAATTAGGTACCAGGTTTCATATCCATTTTTTTGTTGCAACACTTCCTAAAAATAAAAAAAGGGGGGTTCCACCGGACTAAGGGCAGGAAGACGAGTGGATCCGGTAATTCGTCATCCTCACAAATCAGACCCTCCCGTGGGGTATTATCTCAACGAAAAAGTGATGAATTGTGGTGTAAATAAATAAAGTTGAGTTGAAAAATCGAAAAAATAGAATAAGAATTGGATTTTTTTTTTTAATAAAAATTTCCAAATAATAATGGGTTGCCCGGGATTCGAACCCGGAACTAGTCGGATGGAGTAGAAAATTTCATTGTTGAAATAATAAAAAAATCCCTTCCGCCCAAATCGATCGATAATATCAAAATCGGATGAAGCGGTCTGGACCGGTTTACTAATGGGATGCCCTAATGCGTTACAAAATTTTGCTTTAGTCAATGATTCAATCAGAGGAATAATTGGAACTATGGTATCAAACTTATTAATAGCAATATCTATTAGAAACGAATTTTCTAGCATTTGACTCCTTACTAAGGAAGAATTAGGTCGTACACTCGAAAGATAACCCAAAAAATCAAGGGAATAATTGGATAATTGGTTTATATGGATCCTGCCCGGCTGAGACCATAAAAAAAAATAAGATTGCAAGAAATTAAAAAGGTAATATTTCCACTTACTCCTCATAACGGGAAGCTCTCACGTCCTCTCATGGATATAACTCACCGGTCTCGAGCACCCGTGAGCCCAAGTCTAGCTATTTGCAACCCTACCAATAAATGGCCTCAAATGAGTATCCGCAATGTGATTTATGTCCTCTCACGGGTTGGTTACCGGTCTTGAGTGCCCATCAAACCACACTACTACCACGGGTTGTTCGGTCTTAATGCCCTTCCTATTCGGGTCTGATACAACAAGGACATCCTAGCCAACACCACTAGACAAGCCCTATGTATGTGTGAAATACCACCTAACCCTAACCTTGCTGTTGTACCAAATGCATACATACCATATGCATTGTTTGATTTATTCTTTGTCGTATGAATTGCCTAATTTCGTTTGGTAGAAGTTTACCCCAAAGCTGATTTATTCTCTCCACGATTTCTTCTTGTGCCTTACATTCCCTTTGATAGGAGGGTGATCTTAAATCATTCCCATGATTGATCCTTCTATTCCTGCTGCTCTAGAGTGGATCACTATACACTCTATAACCTTGTAAATTCTCCACATGATGATTTCGAAGGGAAATCAAGTGTGATCTTCATGATTTGTTATTCTTTCTAATTGTTTCAAAACTTCAAGCTTTTCATCTCCTATTCTTCAATCAAAGGTTAGTAATCTCTCTTGTGTTGTATTGATCTACTCTTCTATGTTTTATTCCTTGTGATTGAGGCTATGAAGAAGATGCTACATCCTTGCAACCATCTCTTCTACAATCTCCTTTCATTCTTAAGGTTTTATGATCTTCATATTGATCTTTGCCATGATCCTTGTGAAATCTTCATAAAGCCATATTCATACTTTCAATTTGATTTCAAAGCGTGTCTGATTTATTTCTTGTTTTCTTACAAAAGACTTATTGTTATTTGTTTTCCGTAGACTTTGGGAGAAGAAAGTCTAGATAAAAGTGATGTACCTCCATCTCTTTGGAAGCCAAGTACTCTCCCAATTTCAAGGACAAAATTATTTTAAGGGGGGGGGGAGAATGTGAAACCCAGCCCTAACCTTGACCTAGAAACTCTGTTGTTTGTAGGTCCGATGACCCGGAATAAAGGAAGAAGTCAACTGTGGGCTATCTCAGTGGAAGATATGAAGTTTGACCCTGAACCCATGGATGTTGATGTTGGTGTTCCAATTATGGAAACTTGCTTAGAGCTAAAAAGAAAACTGCACCTAACTGAAGATGAGATTAGTTGGAAGACTTGGAGTATTACTTGACTTGGTTCGAAGGCATTTCTACACCCTAGATAAGTCATTTGAGGTGTGTGTTGAAGCTCTTTAGGTTTGGTGTTCATTTGATCCTCCAAATCCCAACCTTGGCCTTGCTGTCATGCTTGGTCGATTGATTGGTTGATTGGGCCAATCGACCAATGAGATCCGTTTTTGCTAATTAGGTCGTGGCTGCTCTATTTAAGTCCACACTCAATGTTATTCCATCTCCTTTGCCTCCTAAACCTCTGGAATGAGTCAGAGCTCCATTCCAATCAATTTTTTTGCGCCCTAGGTTGGATTCTTGCAAGAACTCTTGCACTTTCGTCTTCTTGCATTGAAAGGTATGTCTACACTCTCTTCTTCTTCCCCATCTCTGTTTTTCTTTTCTTTTTGGACTAAGACAGTAGAGTAGATGCTGCATGTTCTGTTGCAAACATTTCTCCACTCATCTCTCATGGTTTCCTAAGGATTGATGGCTAATATGATGATCTTGATCACGATCATTGCAAGCTTTTGAAGGAACCATGATCTTCTTCTTTGATTCATCTCCTGATTTGAATTCTTATAGTCTTAGATCTGTTTTCTTGATTAGATTAGTGTACAATCACTATGTTTTCTTTACTAGATTAGTAATCCATCAATCCCTAGTTTTCCCTTCATGATCATACCATGTTTTCTTCAAAAACTCTGACTGTTACTTTTATGGTAAGTTTTGTTTCCTTATTTGTATCTTTAGGTTTTGATCAATGATAGTGTTAGACTTGTTCTTTAGTACTAGTACACTATCATTGCAATCCCCTTCTTGTATGGTGATGTTTCGGATTGCAAAATTCTGTTTTCAGATCAGAAACCTCTAATTTTGTCTGTTACTTACTCAGTTGGTCGACTGGGTCAGTAGACCAATCAATCGACCAATGAAGACAGTAGCTCTTTTCTTGGTCTGTTTTGGTTTGTTTGATCTCCTGCCTTTTTGACTTCTTTCCTAATAAGGTATGTATGCTTGTTTAGGATCTTCTTGCCAAGTTTAGAAAGATTCTCCTTGATTCTAGGGATTCTCTTCAAAGTTATATAAGGTAAGAAGGGTTACTTCTATAATTACATAGATTGTGTGATCTTAGTTTCTATATTAGAATCATTTGGATTTGCTATCATAAATAGATTCTTTTATGGATACACTACTGATATACTTACTTTAATTACAGTAGCATTACTTACTTGTATTCTTTAGTTTATGAATGTCTTTTATTGTCAGTTGTATATGAGATGGATCATGTTATTGTATACTTTCTATATGAGGAGTTACTAGAATTGTGTATGATATGATTGACTGATGATTGTGACTGATTAGGTATGGTTCGGGATGGAGAGGTGTTCTTTTGACACTTCTGTCCTTGGACATCAATGGAAATATTATGGGATGTTCCCTGGGTGCCCATTGACACCTTCCTGAATTCTTGGTTGTCATACCTAAGACTGTCTAGCAGTGTTTGGCTAGGATGTCCCCGTTATATCAGCCCTAGTCGGAGGGTATTGAGACCGAACGACCCGTGGTAGCAATGGGGATTCATGGGCGCTCAAGACCGGTAACCAACCCGTGAGAGGACAGGAATCACATTGTGGGGGCCATTCATTGGTAGGGTTGCATATGGATAGACTTGGGCTCATGGGCGCTCAAGACCGGTAACCAACCCATGAGGGAACATGAGAGCTTCCCGTTTACCATAGTGGATAACCAACAGGGTTGATGAGTCCATAGTCCGGGACTATGAGGACTCTAGTGTGAAAGATACCGAAAAGGATCCCGAGAGGGGAGGAATGGACGTTTCTGGATCTGACTTGATTTGACTGAGTAGACTTGCATTTGGCTAGGCTTAACCTTGACATGCTCCAATACTTAGACCAATGGTGATGTGAGAGAGTGGTGACCTACACCCACAGCCATGGATTGTCCCAAGGGATGGAGGACCCACTACCAACCAGCATTGTGAGATGAGACCTTCCTAAGGAAGTATGGTGCTATGACTTAAAGCATGTCTGCCAATAGAGGCCAGCATCCTTAGAGTTAGATTCATGCTTGAATTATCCACCTCATATCATATTGCATTACGCTTTGCTTTATAATCCTGCCATTTATGTTATTATGGATTTAATGTGAAACCCAGCCCTAACCTTGACCCGGAAACCTTGTTATTTGTAGGTCCGATGACCCGAAGTAAAGTAAGAAGTCAGCTTTGGGCCATCCCAGTAGAGGACTTGGTGTCTGGCTTTGAATCCATGAAGGTTGATGATGAGGTTCTATTTATGGAAACAGAATCCTGATGAAGATCTAATTAGTTGATGGACTTGGAGTGCTCTCTATCTTGGTTTGAAGGCATTTCTACCTACTAGGTAAGTCACTTGACTTGTGTGCAAAACCCCTTTAGGTTTGGATTTGATCTGGGCCTTCAATTCCCCGTTTTGGCCTTGTCGGTCTGCATTGGTCGACCGATTGGTCGATCGGGCCAATCGACCAATCCACTCGACCAATGGGTGCTGTCTTTGGCAATTAGGTTGATTCTTGCTCTATTTAAGTCTAACCTCGAGTCCACTTCGTATTTGCTGCCTCCAAACCCTCGGAACGAACCAAAGACCTCTCGCAAGTCATCTCTCTTGCATCCTTGGAGTTTTCTTGGCGGATCTTCGTCGGAACTCTTCTTTTTGCATCAAAAGGTATGTCTACTCTCTCTTCTTCTCCTACATCTTTGTTTTCTTTCCTTTTTGAGTTGAGACAGTAGAAGAGATGCTGCATCCTCTGTTGCAAACATCTCTGAACATGTTCTCATGATCATCCTAAGGATTTAAGGCTAGAACAATGATCTTAACCATGATCATTGCAAGCTTTTGAAGGATTCATGATCAAACCATGATTTAATCTCTGTTAATTTCCTAATCTGAATTCTGATCTCTTTGGATCTTCTTTCATTGATCATGTTAGTGGTTAATGGTTGTGTTTTCTTTCTATGATCCATAATCCATAGAATTCTAGTTGTTCTCTTCTACCTTACTATGTGTTCTTCATGATGCATGATAGTACATATATGGTAGGTTTTATTTCCTTATTTAGATTTATGCTTCTAAGCCTTATTCTATGAAGACCTATGCATGTTTTCATGTTTTCATTACCGAAAGCAATGATCCATCCTCCTATTGTTCTTGTCCTTGTTTTCTATTTCAAAATTCATCAAGATCCATGTTTGATTTATTTATGGTAACTTTTTGTTTCCTAATTTGGATCTTGATACCTTGATTTGATTAGTGTTTTGAGGTCCCCTATATGCTAGAATACTACTGATGTAGTCTACCCCTTGATTAGTACCCTTTTGAACCACCAAATTCGGATTTCATATCTCAAACCTCTGATTTTCTAAGCTATCGTCTCGCATTGGTCGACTGATTGGTCGACTGGACCACTCGACCAATCCACTCGACCAATGAGTACAGCAACTCCAGAATTGGTCTGTTTCGGATGTTTTGCTATATTTCTATTAGGGATCTTTCCTAATATGTTGTATATACTTGTTTAGGACCTTCTTCTCAAGTTTGCCAAGATCTTACTTGATTTCTTAGGATTCTTTGCGAGTTATAAAAGGTAAGGATGGTTATTTCCTTAATTACATAGATAGCATGAATCTAGTTTCTATATTTGAATATCATTAATATGTTTCCTAAATTAGATTCTTACAATGATATTCTACTGTTGCATAACTTTGATTACAGTAGCATTACTTATTCATATTGAATTGATTCATGTATGATTTACTTACCAGTGTTATACAAATGATTGTAAATATTGATTTCTTTCCATATATGAAGTTACCATATATGTGATGATATGAATTGATGCATGTGTATGCTTACGTATGGTTTGGAAAGGAGAGGTGTCCTTTCGACACTTCTGTCCTTGGACTACTACGGGAATATTATGGGATGTTTCCGGAGATGCCCTCTGGACACCTTCCTAAACTGTTGGATGACATATATAGGATTGTCTAGTAGTGTTTGGCTAGGATGTCCTGTTATGTCAGACCCTAATCGGAGGGGTATTGAGACCGAACGACCCGTGGTAGCAATGGGGATTCATGGGCGCTTAAGACCGGTAACCAACCCGTGAGAGGACAGGAATCACATTGTGGGGGCCATTTGTTGGTAGGGTTGCATATGGTTAGACTTGGGCTCACGGGCGCTTAAGACCGGTAACCAACCCGTGAGAGGACGTGAGAGCTTCCCGTTTACCATATGTGGATAACCAATAGGGTTGATGAGTCCGTAGTCCGAGTTGGTCGGTGCCATAGGATACGCCGACTCTAGTGTGAAGGATACCGGAAAGGATCGTCGGGGACGAGGAATGGAAGTATCTGGATCCGACTTGATGTAACCAAGTAGAAGACTTGCATTTGGCTAGGTATTACCCTGACATGCGCCAGTACTTATACCAAATGGTTGTGAGAGAGTGTGTTGACTTAACCCCCTGCCAAGGTTTGTCCTGAGGGATGAAGGACCCATTACCAATCGGTCGCCCGAGATATCTTAAATGGTTGGAGGGAATCCAAGATATCTTAAATGGTTGAGGATGTGAGTGGACTTTCCTAAAGAAGTACGGTGCTATGACTTAAAGCATGTCTGCCAATAGAGACCAGCATACATAGAGTTAGAATCATTCATTCATTGTTTGTCTCATATCATATTGCATTTATGTTTGTTCCGGAATTCTCGCCATTTATGTTATTATGGATTTTAATCGCTTTTACCGAGTTTCTTTGAAACTCATTCCTTTATTGTACAATGTTGTTAGACTATCCTGCAGGTACGGAATACTATGACGGTCCCTATGAGGAAGCGCAAGGCGAAGAGACATATCTCCAGGAAGGTGATTGCGGTTACCACAATTACTCTGAAGATCCCACGGGTGGTTATGCTCCGTACGATGCTTAGTCCGACCATTGAGTGGAAGCGTCCTTGTGCTATTTATGAGATCTACACCTACAAGGATGTCGTCTACAAAGTGGAGAATAATTTAGTTACCCAATGTACTTGCTACTGGGATTAGCTTTTATCTAGTTTATTCTTTCGAGCTACTTTTCCGCTGGATGTAAAGTGGGATTTTTGCTTCACTTTACTTATCTCGTTTGACACTCGATTATATCTATTATTCCGTTTCGTTTACGATTCATTCTTTCTTTATTGAATCAATGATTTATCTTCCGCACTCTTGTTATGGTTGTTCATGATTATGTTATTGTTTATGTGGGAGGTTGATCACTCGATACCTGATCTTCGGGCTGTGGATCACACTCTCGGGTATGCCGGATAGGGTACCGGGCTGGGAGGGCGTGATGATTGGTATCGAGCCCAAGGTTCGAGGAGATCCTAACCACAAAAGGCAACAACTGAACATTCCCGAGTCATTGATCTGAAGTGACTCTTCTACTCTTAGAAGTGAATAATAGAACACCGAATTAGAAACTTGAACTTTGAGGCATAACAGAACATTTCGAATAACATACCATAATTATACTTGAACAAATGACACTAATGCAAGGAAAAGAAAAGTGCATAACATACAATAATTAAAGAGAAACAAAATGAACTTCATTAATTTCAAAAGTTTTTACAATGATTACATCTGAAATGCATAAATGGGAAATCCTAAGGTACAGTCTATCTAGGTGATCTACTCGATCTCTATATGCTCGAACTCCTCTCGCTAGCTGAGTCACCCGATGCTCTATCCCGTCCTGTCGAGACTCCATCCTCTCGTACATCTGCTCCTGTCTCGACCTCCATCCTCTCTAGCATGGAAGTCATCGATCTCATCTGTGCACCAAGATCTGAAGTCTCCGGAACCGCATGTGAAGGGCCACCCGCCTCGAAGTGTGATGAAGGAAACTCGTGATGCACGGGCTCAGCCTCGCGCATATCTCAGATATCATCTCCGGCCCGATCATCACTATCGGACCGATATCCTCTCCTCCATCCTCTCGATCCCTCATCCTCATCCTCCGATTCATCATCATCCTCACCCTCCTGGACCAGGAGATCTCTCTAACCGATGTAGTCTCATCCGTCGAATGGTCCGAGTCCCAATGGGGTATCCCCGTGATCTAGTGTCCATCGGAGTATCCTCGAAACTCACCCCGAAATGCCCGAAGATCAAAGTCGAAGCCTCCCATAGCAAAGGTTCCGCATGCTAGGCCGCAGAACTAAGTCCAAGCATGACCCGCTGAATGATGTAAGAAAGATCGATCTCGAAGCCCATGTAGATGCGGTAAATGACCAAGGCCTCCATCACTGTGACCCGATGGTGATGTCCGGCTTTCGGCATGATGTTCCGGCCGACTATGCGACCGATAATACGTGCAGAACCCGTCATCCGTCCGCTAGTCCACGGTGTGAAGCATCGGCGGCTATCCCATAGCGTAGAGCATATCTCGCGAAGCTCGTACGGCATCGATGGCTGTCCAGTCCGCTCCGGCAGGTATCCACACACACGCCCGGGGTAGTAAGGAACCCGCAAGATCTCGGCCGTTGTCCGGGTAGAGAAGCGAATCCGAGTCCGAAGGACCCCGCTCCCGAGGACAAGTCCGAGTGGATGTCCCCGGCCCCGAGCCTCCTCGTGTAAGTAAGGTTGCTGAAGAACAACCTCACTAGCTCCGGGTATACCGGCAAATCCTCGGTGAAGAGGTGAGTCCACTGTAAAGTGTCGAACCTCTGCCGGATCCTGAAGGCTCTGAGCTGGCGTAAGTGAAGTAGACGCCCCATCTCGATGTTACAATAGCTGAAGTAGGCCTCGTACGCAAACTCGGCCCGAGGTGTGTCAAATAGGTCCGGTCTCCTAACCTCCTCTCCGGGGCTCGAAAGGAACCCGACCTCCGCCCCCGAGAGCACCTACGATGCGACCTCTACCTCTACCTCCTCCTCGTCCTCCCCTCTCGCATGATGTATCCGTGGAAGAGACAAGAGACAATTCCAATTAGTGCTATTTCAAGATTTGAGCCAAAAGGGTATTTTCGTAATTTTTCGGAAAATTTCAAATTTGGGGGAAATTTGATTTGAACATACTAGCATGTGCACAATACTTGGAATTTCATGTCTATGAAGTTGTTTTGATGAAAATCGATCGAAAACATGGATTAAAGAGAAAAGTTCAGCAAGAAGAAATTTGGGGATTTTGCAATTTAGGTCAAAATTGGATTTTTGAAAAGTTGAAATTGGTTAAATCAAATTGTATGGACCTATCTACAATGTCATCTTGAGCATGTAGCATTTGATCTCGTGCGAAAATTTCAAGCGGTTTGAGAGAAAACGAAATTTTTCTAAAGATATCGATTTCGGTATAAAACTTTGCGAGATGAGCACCAAATGTGTTAACACTTGTTGTCTATGCATGTCATTGTGTTTAAAACCTAGGGAATATGTTTCTAAGCATTCCTAAGCATGATTTCTAGCATTGGATACAAGTAAAGCATGGTTTTATTGAAATGCAAGCATGAGAAGATGAAAATGGAAGAAAGAATGAGAGATTTACCTTGTTTGTGAAGATGGTGTGTTGTGTTGTTGTTGTTGAAGCACTAAATCACCTCAAGAACACTTGTGGGAACTCTTGGATATTTTCCTAGAGCTCTCTCACCTTTGGAAGAAGTTAGAATGAGGTTGGAATGTGGAAATGAGGCTTATAATGCGAATTTTCAGATTCTCGTCTTCATTGGTCGACCGATTGGTCGACCGGGTCACTCGACCAACCACTCGACCAATGGTCACAAGTGACCTCATTTGCTGTTGAATTTTTGGAAAATGTGATTTTTGCCTTATGGAATATTGTTTGATGACTATATGGATATATTTGAGCATGATTTAAGTTTTCAAATCATTTGGACTTGTGGTTTATGTTGAATCTTCAAATTCGGTATTTTGATGTTCTCGGTTTTTGCAGAATGGTTACTCCGAGAAGTGGGCGTGGTGAATCCAAAGTGGTCATGAAGGTGGTGAAATACCTCGGGGAGGTGGTGAAGTACCTCATGGAGGTGGTGAGATACCAAATGCTGATCGGGGGTACTCATGAGATCCCCGGTGCCCCGAATGTTGGAAGTTTCAGAGATATTGCCAATATCATGGGCAATATGATGCAGCAGCAAGCAGCAGCTCGGTTCAACCAGATGTTGGTGGGTTTCATGACTCGCATAATGAGACCCGGGCTGGTGCTAATGTGAATCCTCATGCCGCAGTCCCGAATGCGGGAGGTTTAGCTGGAACTCCTCATACTCGCCTGATGGAGAGTTTTCTGAAGATGCAAGTACCCACTTTTACTGGTGTTACCAAGGACCCCTTGTTTCCTAACAAGTGGCTTCGTGAGTTGGAGAAGGCTTTCCGGCATCCGCAATGCTCCGAAGCTCGAAAGATTTTGTTTGCTTGAGCGGAAGTTGCAACAAGAAGCCGATGCATGGTGGATCTCCACTCGTCCTGTTTTTGGAAGGTTTGCATGCAGGAGTTGTAACTTGGGAGTTATTCAAAGAGGCTTTTTGTATGAACTACTTTCCCGAGGCGGTGAAGGATGCAAAGGAAGCCGAGTTTATGATTCCGACTCAAGGAACTTTGTCCGTGTTGGAGTACCAACAGAAGTTCGAGGAGCTTCATTTCTTTGCTCCAGATTCTTTGAAGGAAGACCTCGCCAAAGCAAAGAAGTTCTTCAAAGGACTGCGCCCGCCATTAAAGCTTATCTCACAGTCCAGCCTATAGTGAGCTATGCTCAAGTGGTGCAGAACTCGAAGAAGTTGGAAGAAACAGAGAAGGAAAGTGCTCGTGTGCGTAAGCCTTGGCGATCAAGGAATTCTGGTTTGGTGGATTGCAATGACCGTCGTTATGTGAGACCTACACCCTACCCCACTCCTACCTTTCAGGCTAAGAGTGTAGGTCGAACACGGGTTTTCAGCAGCCCGGCCGGTTTAAACAAGAGATGGCGGAAACCGACCACCAGCAAATGCAAGTGCAAGTGCAAGTGCGAGTGCAAGGCCTTTTGTTCGAAGTCCTCTGTTGCAGCCACCCCTCGTTGGATCCAAAGAATCCTGTTTGCTTCTCTACCGCAAGCAAGCTGGTCATTTTGCTCGTGCTCTGTCCGGCGGCCCCGCCCAAAGAGCCCGCCTCAGTGGTGAAGAGTGCTCCCGCTCCTCCCTCTCGGTAGAGTTTTCAGGATTTCCAAGATCGAGCAGGATCCAAGCCATGATGTGATTACAGGTACATTGTTAGTCGCTTCTATTTCGCATTTGTCTTATTTGATACGGGTGCATCTCATTCGTTCATGTCATCTCGCATTCATCAAGAAGACTAACCTAATCCCCGAGAAGTTGTCTAGTTGTTTATTGATTAGTACACCTACTGGTCCTTGTGAAACTAGATAAGGGGTTATCTAAATGTCCCGTGTTGATTGGTGAGAAGAACTTGGAAGCCAATTTTGTGATTCTTGACATGAAGGACTTCGATGTTATTTTGGGAATTGATTGGCCGACAGCCCATAAAGCCGTGTTCCTTTGTTCCTCAAAGAAGATTCAGGTCCATATATGTGGAAGTCCGGTCTTTGAATTTCAAGGTGAAAAGAGAAGGGTTTGTAAGAAGGTGCTGTCATGACCGATGCAAGTCTATGCCCTAGTGGATGATGCTTCATCCGAAGGCAAGGGTATAGTGGAGAAAAGAGTCGACGAAGTCGCAGTTGTCTGCGACTTTGTTGATGTCTTCCCCGATGATCTATCGTGAGTGCCTCCGGACGAGAGATGTCGAATTCTCTATTGATCTCGTCCCCGGTGCCGCTCCGGTATCTAAAGCTCCGTATAGGATGGCTCCTACCGAGTTGAAAGAGTTGCAAAATCAGTTGAATGAGCTCATTGATAGAGGTTTCGTACAGCCTAGTGTGTCACCTTGGGGAGCTCCGGTCTTGTTCGTCAAGAAGAAAGACGGTAGTATGCGCTTGTGCATCGACTACCGTGAGTTGAATAAGTTGACTATCAAGAATAGATATCCACTGCCCCGTAATCGATGATCTCTTCGATCAGTTGAAGGGTGCAGTTGTGTTCTCGAAGATTGACTTAAGGTCCGGATATCACCAATTGAAAGTGAAGTCTAGTGATATCTTCAAGACAGCTTTTCCGAACGCGGTATGGTCACTACGAGTTTAGAGTCATGCCTTTCGGATTGACCAATGCTCTCGCAGTGTTCATGGACCTCATGAACCGAGTATTTCATGATGTGCTTGATAAGTTTGTGATTGTTTTCATTGATGACATCTTGATCTATTCGAAGAGCGAAGAAGAGCATGCGTGTCATCTAAGTTTCACTTTGCAAAGGTTGCGGGAAAAGAAGTTGTTTGCTAAGTTTAGCAAGTGTGATTTCCGGCTTAAGAGAGTGGTTTTCCTTGGTCATGTAGTTTCAGCCGAAGGTATTCGTGGTCGATCCCGAAAAGGTCCAAGCCGTGGCTGATTGGGAGAGACCGAAGTCAGAACGGAAATAAGAAGTTTTCTTGGATTGGCGGGTTACTACCGAAGGTTTATTGAGAACTTTTCTCGGTTGGCTGCTCCTATGACTAAGTTGACCAGGAAAGAAGAGAAGTTTGTTTGGTCTGACGCCTGTGAGAAGAATTTCCAAGAGTTGAAGGATAGATTGACAAGTGCCCCGGTTTTGACTATACCCGATAGTTCCGGTGGTATGACAATTTATACCGATGCGTCAAAGATTGGTTTGGGTTGTGTACTGATGCAACATGGCAAGGTCGTAGCCTATGCTTCTCGGCAATTGAAGGATTATGAGCGGAATTACCCCACTCACGATCTAGAACTTGCCGCCGTTGTCTTTGCTTTGAAGATTTGGAGACATTATCTTTACGGTGAGAAGATTGCCATTTTCACGGATCATAAGAGTTTGAAATACTTCTTTACCCAAAAGGAGTTGAACATGAGACAAAGGAGATGGTTGGAACTCGTCTCCGATTATGATTGTGATATTCAAGATCATCCTGGGAAAGCAAATGTTGTTGCCGATGCTCTTAGTAGGAAGAACCAGGAAGAAGACTTTGGATTTAAATGCTTTGAGTTTACCATTGTGGTCTTCTATTGAGAGTTTTGGTTTGGAAATCGTCCCCGAGAATTCTGATTTTATTCTTTCCGCCATGACGGCAAGATCTGGTCTTAGAGATAAGATTGTTGCTCACAGAGTTCCGATCAAGAGTTTTTGACCAAAGTTGAGAAGATTTCTTCGAATCCCGAGTCGGATCCCAACTTTGGTATATCCATGGATGGTGCTTTGTTGTTTAGAGGAAGACCGTGTGTGCCTCACAAACGATGAAGTTAAGAATGAAATATTGAAGGAAGCACACCAGTCGGTCTTTATCGGACACCCGGAAGCACCAAGATGTACAAGGACTTGAAGGAACATTTTTGGTGGATTGGTCTAAAGGCGGATGTTGACGATTTTGTTGCCAAGTGTGAGACTTGCCAACGTGTGAAAGCCGTCCGACAACCTCCATCTGGATTACTTCAACCCCTTCCTATTCCTAGTTGGAAGTGGGAAGATATCTCCATGGACTTTGTGACTAGCTTGCCTCGGACAAGTAAAGGCAATGACACCTTGTGTGGGTGATTGTTGATAGGTTGACCAAATCAGCCCATTTCATTCCTATGAAGATCACTCATACTGGGATAAGCTAGCAAGGCTTTATGTGGATAATGTGGTTCGTCCGCATGGTGTGCCTTTGAGTATTGTTTCGGATCGTGATCCTAGGTTCACCTCAAGGTTTTGGAACAGGTTGCGAAGGCCTTGGGAACCCAATTGAACTTGAGTACAGCTCATCATCCACAGCCGATGGACAATCCGAGCGGACAATTCGGACATTGGAAGACATGCTCGGATCTTGCGTGGTGGATATGGGTGGTAATTGGGATGAACACCTAGCTTTGGTTGAGTTTGCCTATAACAACAGCTTATCAAGCAACAATAGGCATGGCTCCATTCAGGGGCTTTGTATGGTAGTACTTGTAGGACACCTTTGTACTGGACTCGAGACAGGTGAAAGAAAAGTCTTAGGTCCCGAGATGATTGAAGCTACAAGTGCTATGGTAGATATGATAAGAGAAAGGATTAAGTCTCACCGACTCGAGACGTAAATCTTATGCTGATAAGAGAAGGACCGTTTTGGAATTTCAAGTTGGAGAGAAAGTCTTTCTGAAGGTCTCACCAATGAAGGGTGTGATGAGATTCAATGTTAAGGGTAAGCTTAGCCCTCGTTACATTGGACCTTTCGAGATTTTGGAAAAGGTTGGACCTGTTGCGTATCGATTAGCATTACCTCCGTCTCTTGCTGGTGTGCACAATGTGTTCCATATTTCGATGCTCCGAAAATACATAGAGAATCCGGAACACATTTTGCAGCAAGCACCTGAAGGACTTAGTGCTGATTTGACCTATGATGAAGAACCGGCCGAAATCCTGGATAGGAAGGACAAGCAGCTGCGGAATTGCGCCATTCCTTTGGTGAAGATTCGGTGGAAGAACCATACCCCTGAAGAAGCTTCTTGGGAGAAGGAAGAAGACATGAAGGAGAAGTTTCCTTACCTCTTTGGAAGCACAGTACGCTTTCAATTTCGGGGACGAAATTTCTTTAAGGGGGGAGAATGTGAAACCCAGCCCTAACCTTGACCCGGAAACCTTGTTATTTGTAGGTCCGATGACCCGAAGTAAAGTAAGAAGTCAGCTTTGGGCCATCCCAAAGAGAGGACTTGGTGTCCGGCTTTGAATCCATGAAGGTTGATGATGAGGTTCTATTTATGGAAACAGAATCCCGATGAAGATCTAATTAGTTGATGGACTTGGAGTGCTCTCTATCTTGGTTTGAAGGCATTTCTACCTACTAGGTAAGTCACTTGACTTGTGTGCAAAACCCCTTTAGGTTTGGATTTGATCTGGGCCTTCAATTCCCCTGTTTTGGCCTTGTTGTCGCATTGGTCGACCGATTGGTCGATCGGCCGGTCGACCAATCCACTCGACCAATGGGTGGTCTTTGGCAATTAGGTTGATTCTTGCTCTATTTAAGTCTAACCTCGAGTCCACTTCGTATTTGCTGCCTCCAAACCCTCTCGAACGAACCAAAGACCTCTCGCAAGTCATCTCTCTTGCATCCTTGGAGTTTTCTTGGCGGATCTTCGTCGGAACTCTTCTTTTTGCATCAAAAGGTATGTCTACTCTCTCTTCTTCTCCTACATCTTTGTTTTCTTTCCTTTTTGAGTTGAGACAGAGAAGAGATGCTGCATCCTCTGTTGCAAACATCTCTCGAACATGTTCTCATGATCATCCTAAGGATTTAAGGCTAGAACAATGATCTTAACCATGATCATTGCAAGCTTTTGAAGGATTCATGATCAAACCATGATTTAATCTCTGTTAATTTCCTAATCTGAATTCCGATCTCTTTGGATCTTCTTTCATTGATCATGTTAGTGGTTAATGGTTGTGTTTTCTTTCTATGATCCATAATCCATAGAATTCTAGTTGTTCTCTTCTACCTTACTATGTGTTCTTCATGATGCATGATAGTACATATATGGTAGGTTTTATTTCCTTATTTAGATTTATGCTTCTAAGCCTTATTCTATGAAGACCTATGCATGTTTTCATGTTTTCATTACCGAAAGCAATGATCCATCCTCCTATTGTTCTTGTCCTTGTTTTCTATTTCAAAATTCATCAAGATCCATGTTTGATTTATTTATGGTAACTTTTTGTTTCCTAATTTGGATCTTGATACCTTGATTTGATTAGTGTTTTGAGGTCCCCTATATGCTAGAATACTACTGATGTAGTCTACCCCTTGATTAGTACCCTTTTGAACCACCAAATTCGGATTTCATATCTCAAAACTCGATTTTCTAAGTTATCGTCGTGCATTGGTCGATCGATTGGTCGACTGGACCACTCGACCAATCCACTCGACCAATGAGTACAACGAACTCCCGCAATTGGTCTGCTTTTGGATGTTTTGCTATATTTCTCGTTAGGGATCTTTCCTAATATGTTGTATATACTTGTTTAGGACCTTCTTCTCAAGTTTGCCAAGATCTTACTTGATTTCTTAGGATTCTTTGCGAGTTATAAAAGGTAAGGATGGTTATTTCCTTAATTACATAGATAGCATGAATCTAGTTTCTATATTTGAATATCATTAATATGTTTCCTAAATTAGATTCTTACAATGATATTCTACTGTTGCATAACTTTGATTACAGTAGCATTACTTATTCATATTGAATTGATTCATGTATGATTTACTTACCAGTGTTATACAAATGATTGTAAATATTGATTTCTTTCCATATATGAAGTTACCATATATGTGATGATATGAATTGATGCATGTGTATGCTTACGTATGGTTTGGAAAGGAGAGGTGTCCTTTCGACACTTCTGTCCTTGGACTACTACGGGAATATTATGGGATGTTTCCGGAGATGCCCTCTGGACACCTTCCTAAACTGTTGGATGACATATATAGGATTGTCTAGTAGTGTTTGGCTAGGATGTCCTGTTATGTCAGACCCTAATCGGAGGGGTATTGAGACCGAACGACCCGTGGTAGCAATGGGGATTCATGGGCGCTTAAGACCGGTAACCAACCCGTGAGAGGACAGGAATCACATTGTGGGGGCCATTTGTTGGTAGGGTTGCATATGGTTAGACTTGGGCTCACGGGCGCTTAAGACCGGTAACCAACCCGTGAGAGGATGTGAGAGCTTCCCGTTTACCATATGTGGATAACCAATAGGGTTGATGAGTCCGTAGTCCGAGTTGGTCGGTGCCATAGGATACGCTGACTCTAGTGTGAAGGATACCGGAAAGGATCGTCAGGGACGAGGAATGGAAGTATCTGGATCTGACTTGATGTAACCAAGTAGAAGACTTGCATTTGGCTAGGTATTACCCCGACATGCGCCAAGTACTTATACCAAATGGTTGTGAGAGAGTGTGTTGACTTAACCCCCCGCCAAGGTTTGTCCTGAGGGATGAAGGACCCATTACCAATCGGTCGCCCGAGATATCTTAAATGGTTGGAGGGAATCCAAGATATCTTAAATGGTTGAGGATGTGAGTGGACTTTCCTAAAGAAGTACGGTGCTATGACTTAAAGCATGTCTGCCAATAGAGACCAGCATACATAGAGTTAGAATCATTCATTCATTGTTTGTCTCATATCATATTGCATTTATGTTTGTTCGGAATTCCTGCCATTTATGTTATTATGGATTTTAATCGCTTTACTGAGTTTCTTTGAAACTCATTCCTTTATTGTACAATGTTGTTAGACTATCCTGCAGGTACGGAATACTATGACGATCCCTATGAGGAAGCGCAAGGCGAAGAGACATATCTCCAGGAAGGTGATTGCGGTTACCACAATTACTCTGAAGATCCCACGGGTGGTTATGCTCCGTACGATGCTTAGTCCGACCATTGAGTGGAAGCGTCCTTGTGCTATTTATGAGATCTACACCTACAAGGATGTCGTCTACAAAGTGGAGAATAATTTAGTTACCCAATGTACTTGCTACTGGGATTAGCTTTTATCTAGTTTATTCTTTCGAGCTACTTTTCCGCTGGATGTAAAGTGGGATTTTTGCTTCACTTTACTTATCTGTTTGACACTCTGATTATATCTATTATTCCGTTTCGTTTACGATTCATTCTTTCTTTATTGAATCAATGATTTATCTTCCGCACTCTTGTTATGGTTGTTCATGATTATGTTATTGTTTATGTGGGAGGTTGATCACTCGATACCTGATCTTCGGGCTGTGGATCACACTCTCGGGTATGCCAGATAGGGTACCGGCTGGGAGGGCGTGACATTTAACCTGCCTTACATGGTTTCTTTTGAGACTCACTCCTTTTGTACCCTATCTTTTGTTAGACTCCTCTACAGGTTTGGATTACTATGACGGTACGTACGAGGAAGCACAGGATGAAGAGGCATATTTCCCGCAAGGTGATAGCTGTTAAGATGATTACTGTGAAGATCCCTCGGGTGGTCATGCTTCGTACCATGATTAGTCCATCTGTGGAGTGGAAGCGTCCTTGCCTTATCTTTGAAGTCTACACTTACAAGGACGTTCTTTACAAAGTTGAAAACAATTTAGTTACTTCTGTTACATCTTTTTGGGATTAGTTGTAATCTCTTTTCTTTCCTTTTTGAGCTCCTTTTTCGCTGTTTGGTAGAGTGAGTTTCCGCCTCACTTTACTCCTTGACTTGACTTTATCTATTATCTTTTCGCACTCTGATGTTATATGATCTTTTCTTTCCTTATTTGGATCTCTTATTTATATTGGCACATTGATTATTTATGTTCATGATTATGTTATTGCTTATGTGGGAGGATGATTTCCTTGATACTTATTCTTTGGGACTGTGGATCACATACTCGGGTATTCCAGTTAGGGTACCGGCTGGGGGGATGTGACAGTATGTCATCCAATAATCCGGGAAAGTGTCGATGGGCATCTTCGGAGAACATCCCATACTATTCCCTCCGATGTCCAAGGACAAAAATGTCAAAAGGACATTCCCCAATCCCAAATCATACCTATCCAATCACATTCTCAGTTTCATCATATAATACATAAATGATACTTCATCATATTGAAAGATAAGTCATAACATGACATGATCAATCATACATGAAATTGACAAGAATGAATAACCATGATAAGCAAGAGTATATAAACATGATACTACCGTCATAAAGTGCCTACAACAGTCATATGATGTCCAAATACAACCAATAAGCTAAGCCTACAACATCAATGTAATAATCACATAATCTATGCATTTATGGTGATAACTGTCCTTACCTTGAGTCGAGATGAAGCTAATCCAATAATCACAAAAGAATGATCCAAAGATGGTAATAAGACCTTAGACAAACATAAATGAAAGATTAGAGAAGAAATCGGGAAAATCAGAGGTCGAACGGGTCAAATCGGCGAAGTACACAATTCAGCAACCAATTAGTTGACTGACTTGGTCGACTGACCCAGTGGACCAAGTGAACAGTGCGGGGCTGAATAGTGAATTTTGGTCTGAAACCTATCTTCCGGGGCTCGGATTGATCCGAAACTTGGAGGGATTGCTTGTAACAGTATGACAACACTAGTTAGCAAGTAATTAACATAAACTAATGGTCCAATTGGAATCCCCAAATTGAAACCCTAAGTTTTAAATACAAGAATCATAGCATCAATTGAAATCAAATGCAATTGCAAGGGAAATTAGGGAATTAGCTAGGGGAATTGATATGCAATGGATTAGGATCACAAGCAAGCATAGAAATCAGACTTAGCATGCTTCATACTTCACTTTAGGAAAAGAATAGAAGATGCTAAGAAGAAAATCATGGAAATGCATATGCAAGAATCAAATGAGAGCATAGCATAGGTAGAAATGGAATGAGCTTATGCATTAGCAAGGTATGAACACTCGAAGTGGTGGTTGCAAGGTTGCTACACCAACTCCAAAGTTACAATAGCAAGAAGAAGAAGAGAATACTGTAGAATAGAGAGTAAGATAGAGGAATCAAACCTTATATATGATAATGGAGACAAGAGGCAATGATTGGCTATGATTGAATGCAATATTCCTTCACCACTACCAAGAGAGTGTCTTGGGAAGCTCTCTCCACATTCTCAGCAAGCTAAAGGAGTAAAATAGGGTTCAAGCCTCGAGGATCACTTAAGTAGAGAAGAGAATATCCAAAAAAGCATCTAATTCTCGAATTTGGGAATCCTTTAGTCAACTGGCTTGGTCGATTGACCCAGTCGACCAAGCAGTGACAGCAAACTTGATCCAGGGATTTGAAGGGCTAGAATTTGAAGGGCTAGAATGATTCAAATTGAGGTGGGTTTTCTCCTACAAGTCAATCAACAAGTCTGATCAGAGAAATACCTTCAAAACAAGACCGGAAGTGCATCAAGTACTTCAACTAAGCTTCCCCTCTTCTAGGTGCCGTTTCTCAGTAAACACTGACAATGTATAGAAGTAAGGGGCATCACTGTCAATATCCATGGGCTCGGAATCATACACCAAGTCTTCAACTACGAGGGCCCACAAATCTCTACTTCCTCCACTCCAGGTCTTCGGACCTACAAACATCAAAGGTTTTGGGTCAGGGTAAGGGTTAGGATAGGGCTGGATTTCACACTCTCCCTCCCTTAAAAGAAATTTCGTCCTCGAAATTAAAAGCGTACCTGTGCTTCCAAAAAGATGAGGAAACTTCTTCTTCATGTCTTCTTCTTTCTCCCATGAAGCTTCTTCCGGGGTGTGATTCTTCCACCGAATTTTTACCAAAGGAATGGTACGATTCTGCAACTGTTTGTCCTTCTTGTCTAGGATCTCGGCTGACTCTTCATCGTAAGAAATATCAGCACTAAGTCCTTTAGGTGCTTGTTGTAGTATGTGTTCCAAGTTCTCTATGTACTTCCGAAGCATTGAAACATGAAACACATTATGAACTCCAGCAAGAGATGAGGGCAAGGCCAAACGGTATGCGACAGGTCCAACCTTTTCAAGGATCTCAAAAGGTCCAATGAAACAAGGGCTAAGCTTTCCTTTCACATTGAATCTCATCACCCCCTTCATAGGTGATACTTCGAGGAAAACTTTCTCTCCAATCTGAAATTCTAAATCGATTCTTCTCTTATCCGCATAAGATTTCTGTCTAGACTGGGCAGACTTGATCTTTTCTGTAATCATATCAACCATCGCACTTGTAGCTTCAATCATTTCCGGACCCAAGACTCTTCTTTCACCGGTCTCCGTCCAATACAAAGGCATCCTACAAGTGTTACGATACAAAGCCTTGAATGGAGCCATGCCTATTGTCACTTGATAACTGTTGTTATAGGCAAACTCAACCAAAGCTAAGTGTTCATCCCAATTGCCACCGATATCCACAACACAAGATCTAAGCATATCTTCCAAGATTTGAATTGTCCGCTCAGATTGTCCATCACACTGTGGATGATGAGCTATACTCATATTCAATTGGGTTCCCAAGGCTTTTTGCAAGCTATTCCAAAACCTAGAGGTGAACCTAGGATCACGATTAGAAACAATACTCACCGGCACTCCGTGCAGAAGAACCACATTGTCTACATAAAGCCTAGCTAGCTTATCCAAAGTATAAGTGATCTTCATAGGAATAAAATGGGCTGATTTGGTCAACCTATCAACGATTACCCATACAGTGTCATTACCTTTACTTGTCCGAGGCAAGCTAGTCACGAAGTCCATAGAAATATCTTCCCACTTCCAACTAGGAATAGGAAGGGGCTGAAGTAATCCAGATGGGGGTTGACGAATGGCTTTCACCCACTGACAAGTCTCACACTTGGCAACAAAATCTTCAACATCGGCTTCCAAACCAATCCACCAAAAATGTTCCCTTAAGTCCTTGTACATCTTGGTACTTCCAGGGTGTACTATAAAGATTGACTCGTGTGCTTCCTTCAATATTTCCTTCCTGATTTCTTCCATAGCCGGCACACAAAGTCTACCTCTAAACAATAAAGCACCATACATAGACATACTAAAATTAGGGTCCAATTCAGGATTCAAAGAAATATTCTCAGTCTTCTCTTTCAACTCTTGATCAGAACCTTGCAGAGCCACAATTCTGTCTCTAAGGGTGGATCTTGCCGTCATGGCAGAAAGAACAAAATCCAAACCTTCAGAAACAACTTCCAAACCAAAACCCGCAATCGACGACAACAAAGGTTGACTTAAAGCATTCAAGTCCAACACTTTCTTCTGACTCTTCCTGCTAAGCGCATCAGCAACAACATTAGCCTTACTAGGGTGATACTAAATGTCACAGTCATAACCAAAGACCAATTCTAACCATCTTCTTTGTCTCATATTCAACTTCTTCTGGGTGAAGAAGTACTTCAAACTTTTATGATCTGTGAAAATAGCAATTTTCTCACCATATAGGTAATGTCTCCAAATCTTCAAAGCAAATACAACAGCGCCAAGCTCTAAATCATGAGTAGGGTAGTTCCACTCATAATTCTTCAATTGCCGAGAGGCATAGGCCACTACTTGACCATGTTGCATCAACACGTAACCCAAACCAATCTTAGAAGCATCGGTGTAGACTGTCAAACCACCGGAACTATCAGGTATAGTCAAAATCAGAGCACTTGCCAATCTAACTTTCAGCTCTTTGAAATTCTTCTTACAAGCTTCGGTCCACACAAACTTCTCTTCCTTTCTAGTTAGCTTAGTCATAGTAGCAGCCAACCTAGAAAAGTTCCCAATAAACCTCCTATAGTATCCCGCCAATCCCAGAAAACTTCTTATCTCAGTCTCAATCTTCGGTCTTCCCCAATTGGCAACTGCTTGCACCTTTTCAGAATCAACACAAATACCTTCGGCTGAAACTACATGGCAAAGAAATACTACCCTTGAGAGCCAAAAGTCACACTTGCTAAACTTAGCATAGAGCTTCTTTTCTCTCAACCTTTGCAACGTGAAATTTAGGTGTTTCACATGCTCTTCTTCATTCTTCGAATAGATCAAGATGTCATCAATGAAGACGATCACAAACTTATCAAGCACATCATGAAATACTCAGTTCATGAGATCCATAAACATAGCAGGAGCATTAGTTAAACCAAAAGGCATAACTCTAAACTCATAATGTCCATATCTTGTTCTAAATGTTGTCTTGAAGATATCACTTGACTTCACCTTCAACTGATGATATCCAGACCTCAAATCAATCTTCGGGAACACGGCTGCACCTTTCAACTGATCGAAAAGATCATCAATCTGGGGCAGCGGATATCTATTCTTGACGGTCAACTTGTTCAACTCCCGGTAATCAATGCATAGACACATGCTACCGTCCTTCTTCTTCACAAACAAGACTGGAGCTCCCCAAGGTGACACACTGGGCTATACAAAACCTCTCACTAAGAGCTCATTCAGCTGTGTTTGCAACTCTTCTAACTCGGTAGGTGTCATTCTATATGGAGCTTTAGATACCGGAGCAGCTCCAGGAGTTAAGTCAATGGAAAACTCAACTTCTCTATCAGGGGGCAGTCCTGACAGATCATCTGGAAACACATCAGAAAAATCACAAACAACCTTGACTTCTTCAAGCTTCTTCCCTTCCTTGACCTTGCTTCCAGGTGAAGCACTTTCTACTAATGCACGTACTTGCATCAATGCGGTCAAAGTCTTCTTACTAATCATTCCCTCCTCACCTTGGAACTCAAAAACTGAATTCCGACTCATCTGAAACTGAATTCTCTTTGAAGAACACAAGATTACAGCATTGTGGGCTGTTAGCTAGTCAATTCCCAAAATCACATCAAAGTCCTTCATATCAAACAACACTAAATTCGCCTTCAAATTCTTTCCACAAACCAACACAGGGCAATCTTCTAACACTCTATCTAGTTTCACAACAGACCCAATAGGAGTACTAATCATCAAACAACTAGATAAGCTTTTGGGTGTTAGGTTAGTCTTCATAGCAAATGTAGATGAAATGAACGATGAGATGCACCCGTATCAAATAGAACAAATGCATGCATAGAAGCAACTAACAATGCACCTGTGATAACTTCATGACATGGATCCTGTTCAACACCAGACATGCTAAACGCTCTGCCAGAGGGAGGGGCAGGGGCACTTTTCACAATAGGGGCAACAAGCTGAGCAGGCTTCTTCGGGCAAAAATGAGCATAATGACTGGTCTGCTTGCAAAAGAAACAAATAGGGTCCTTTGGTCCAATCGGAGTCGATATAGCAGGAGGTCTCTGAAATGCAGGTCTAGGATTAACAATCCTAGGCCGAGAAGGATGTACAACTCCTGCAGTTCTAACTCCACCAGGCTGACTATGCTGGCCCACGTGAGTAACACCGGAACTCTAACCAACACTCCTTGGCTAAAAGGTAGGAGTGGGATATGGTGCAGGTCAGTGCGGTCAACATAACCAAGGTTCCTTGGCATCCTTAACAGCTTCGAGAAAGTAGTTCTTATAGAAAGCCTCTTTGAACACTTCCCAAGAAACAACACCTACATGAAGGTATTCAAGAATGGGTCGAGTAGAAGTCCACCATGCATCTGCTTCATGCTAAAGCTTTTGCTCGGCAAAGAGAACTTTCTGGGCATCTGAACACTTCAAGTTCCGGAAGGCTTTCTCTAATTCCCGTAGCCACTTGTTGGGAAAGAGAGTATCCTTGGTTACACCGGTGAACGACAGTACTTGCAATTTCAAAAAACTTTCCATCAACCTAGTATGTGGGGTCCCAGTGAACCTCTCCACATACGGGGCTGCTACATTCAAGTTCCCTTGCCCACCAGCACGATTCTAGCCATGAAGTGCCATGAACCTAGTCATCATTTGATTAAACTAGGCTACTTGTTGTTGTATCATGTTACTCATTACATTAGCAATATCTCGAAAGCTTCCGATTTTAGGAGCACCCAGAATGTCATTTGTGGTATGACTGTTCTCTTGCGTCCGCTGGTCAGATCCACCAGCGGGCGTCTCTCCATTTCCAGTGCTGCCGGAACCAACAAGACGGTTTCTTAGGACAACCATTACCAAAACCAAAAGATACCCAACACAAATAAAACCAAATTACAAAAAGACCAAAGTGATTAGAATGCTTAAATCATATTTAGAATCATCAATATAGCAAGCAAACAATCAAACATTGGTCAAAAATCCAAAAATCGAGCTGAAAATCCAAAATAAGCAATTTTGTCCTCCTTTGGTCAATTGGATTGGTCGACTGTCAGTCGACCAAGCTAACCTAGAATTCGAATTTTGAGCTTTTAAGCTTCATTTCCACTGCAAACTTCACTTCTAACTCAAATTTCTCAAGAAAGGGCTCCGGAGAACCATCTTGCCAAGGTTTCCAAAGAGATTCCAAGTGATTACAAGATTCAACAACAACAACACAACACACTTAGAAGATTAAATCAAGGTAATCACTATTCATCATCTTCTCAAGTTGGTTTCTTTGCTTAGATTCTTTGCAAAACCATGTTTAACTTCTTGTTCAGGGTTAGAAACATGTTTATGCATGCTTAGCTAACGCAAAAACACCAACTTGCTTTCGCTAACGCAACCGAAATCCCCAAATTTAGAAAAATTTCGATTACTCCCAAACCGCTAGGAATTTTAACACCAAATCAGTTGCCACATGCTATAAATGATATGATAGAGGTACTCATGCAATTTGTTTCAACCAATCTTGACGTTTTAAAAAAATCCCAATAATGACGTAAAATCCAAAAATCCTTCTTTTCTAGCTTGCTGAATTTTTCGCTTTAGGCCGCAATTTCGATGGGTTTCCTTCAATTAAACTTCATAAGCATGCAATTCAAGGTATTAAGCACATGCTAGTATGTTCAATTTGAATTTTCCCCAAAATCAAAATTTTCCAAAAAATTACGAAATGGCCCTTCTTGTCTAAAACTTCTTTGGTAATTCTCTAACATTGACTAGTTAAAATCTTTTTCTACAGGTTTAGGCATCATGCAGAGAAAGGGACAAGGAGGAGGCCGGGGTCGAGGTAGGCTAGTAGGAGCTAGGAGAGGTAGAGGACAGGCTCCACCTCAACCACGAGATGAGGTAATAGACAGACACTAATTCATGACGCCACAGGCAGAGTTTCTCTACAAGACATACATTGGACACTGCCGCATTGAGCATGGTCGAGTACTACAGTTACAAGAGTTGAGTACATTTAGGATCAGACAATGATTTGACACGATGAGATGGACACACCTGTTTATAGAGGATCTACCGGTGTATCTAGAGTTGGTTCGGCTGTTCTACAGCAACTTGACTTCGTTCGAGGAGGGATTGGGAGCTGATTCACTACAGCTGGTAGTAGCTAGTCAGATCTGAGGGACACGGATCCGCTTCACTACCCGTACACTTGCGGAGATCTTCGGGGTACCCTTCTACCCACATGCTTGTGTATGGATATCAACCAGTCCTAGGATTGAAAAACATATCCTTCCATACGAGTTACACGAGTTATGTGCTACTCTATGGAATGATGATCGGTGCCACCGTCCACGGATGAGTGGAGAGATGACTCCAGCAGCTAGGGTGATTGGTCGGATTGTGGGCAGGAACATCATGCCTAAGGCAGGACATCACCATAAGGTGTCCGTGATGGATGCCTTAGTCATATATTCGATTTATATGGGATTTGAGATAGATCTGACATATATCATTCAGAATGTCATGATCGATATAGTTGAGCACCCGAGTATGAGGAATCTTTGTTTTGGACGGTTATTGACACTCATCTTCAGACATTTCGGAGTGAGACTAGAGGGCGAGGAGATGACAAACAAGGACATAAGATATCTGATCGGCATGAGGATCATTGGACTCATGAAGCTAGATGAAACTGAGAGGTCACCAAGTCTGGAGGATGAGTCTGAGTCGGAGTATGAGGACGAAGTGGCACCAATGATTGAGGGACAGGCTGCTTCAGATCAGATGATCAGGACGGAGAAGATGCAGAGATGCGTGATGCTGGTCAGGATGATCATGGGGTTCCTGCATCACACTTTGAGGTAGGAGGCCCATCACATGCCACTCCCGAGACACCATACTATATGCACAAATGCTTTCCATGACTTCCATGCTGGGGAGGATGGAGGTCAGGCAGGAGCAGATGTATGAGAGGATGGAGTTGAGACAGGCACAGATAGAGTCCAGACAGGAGCAGATGCAGTCTCAGCTCACACAGATTTTGGACGATGTCAAGGCACTTAGAGATCAAAGGCGGTCTCCTAGTAGATATATTGTACTAAGATTTTAATTTATGCTTTCCATATGTAACTTAATGTAAAACTTTCTTAAGTTAATGAAACTCGCTTTGTTTCACTTTATTATTGTGTATTATTTGCTTTCTTTTTATTTTATTAAGTGATGCTTGTTAAATCATAATTATAGTATATTATTCAACAAACCACTTATGCTTCATTAATTAAGTTTCTAGTCCGAGTTATCTATTACTCACTCTAAGAATACAGGAGTCACTTCTAGATCTATGACTCAGGAATGTTCTATTATCATTTATGTGGTTGGGGTTTCACTTGAACTTGGGCTCTGATACCACTCTGTCACATCCACCCAGCCGGTACACTACATGGCATACCCGGGTATGTGATCCACAGTCCCAAGGATCAAGTATCGAGCAACCATGCCTCCCACATACGCAATAACACAATCATGAACAATAATAATCAAGGTCAAAGCATAAAATAAATGAAATCATGAATAAGATAAGAACAAGATAATCAAAGTGCGGAATAAAGATACCAATGTATACATATAATTCAAGAAGAGAGAGAGTGAGCGGAAATCACTCCCTCGGTAACAGCGGAATGTAGATCAGTTAAAGTTAAGATTACACATCAAGTTTCAAAGAGATAACAGTATAAAAGTCTAAACTAAGGTCTCCTCCGTCTTATACAAAATGTCTTCGTAAGTATAAACATATGAGACCAAACACGGCCTCTCCCACACTAAGGTCGAGCTAATCCTGGTACGGAGTGTAACCACCCTCGAGATCTTCACTGTGATCTTCATAGTAGCAAAGACCTTGAGAGTAGTATGTGGCATCGGGGTCCGTCTCGATGAAGGAGCCATCAAATTCCTTAACACCTGTAGAGTAATCTAACAAAACAATTACATAGAAAGGAATGAGTTCGAGAGAACTCAGCAAGGCTGTGAAATCCAGCCCAAACCTAGCCTGGACACCCTATCTGTTTTGGGTAAAGAAAGGTTAGTTTAATGTTACACCTTGAAGTTAGACTTTGATTTCAGTGTTCTATCAACTTCTTCTCTCTTTTCCTCTTCTTACTGTTCTATCTTGATGTTTTGATTGTAGAGAAGGTGTTACACTACTGTAACTACCTATTCTCTAATCTCCTAATGTCTTAGAGTGAACCCCCAACCACTCTATGCATTCCTTGAAACCACATGGTGAATCTCTTCAATTCTTCATTTATTTTGATTGAGTTTTGGACAGTTCATTCTACTGTAGCTTCTTTCTAATTAATGTTTAACATGTTTGATCTTAGCCTTTACTGCTGTTCTAATGTATTTCATCTCTTTGAATCAATTCCCCTTTCTTTCTAGCCATTATAGCCTTCTATGTTGATCATTGATATAAGCATTCTAGTAAGTTTCTATTTTTGATTCCTCTCATTTTAGGAGTAGTATTCTTTTGATTTTCTATTTAGTTATTCTTGTTGTGATTAGGAAGATGGTATTGCATCATTGCAAACTCCTCTTCTACAATCTTTAAGGTTGTGAATCTATTCAATTCTATGATGCTATGATTTCCCTATTTGATTTTCTACAAGGAATCATGGATATCTCATGAATGCATGCTTGATCTTGTTTCTCTTGTATGATTGATCCATTCTTATGATAATTCTTGACTCTGGTATGTTTTTTATATTCCATTAGAGTAAAGCCTTGTTCTCTTTAATTCTTCCCTTGAATCCATGGTGAGTTTGCTATGGAAAACCATGTTGTTTCCAATTTAGAAACTCATGTTCCCAAATTATAAATTATTGATTTCTGACCATGGATGATGTCCAATTCATGCTAGATAGTCTTGGTATATTTGTGTGAGGTTCCCTTTCGAATTTTGGATCAATCGGGCTTCAAACGAAGAAGTTATGATCAAAAAAATGCATTCTGGCCTTGATGTCTCCATTGGTCGACTGATTGGTCGATTGGGGCCAGTAGACCAATCAATCGACCAATAGGGCCAGAAATCTGAGAAAATCCAATTTTAGGGTTTTTCACTCTCTATTTGAACACACTTCATGTTTCTTAGTGTGTCACATCCTGCCCTAAATCCATCAAGGGGGTACCCTATCTGGATTATCTGGGGAGTGAATCACGGTCCCGCCGATCAAGTTTAGGAACGATCATAGCCACTTAACACAATAATATAATCAAAAGCAAGAACAATTCCTTGTATTCAAATAATTTAATAATAAAAGTCTAGAAAAGATCTCAGAAGGTTTCACAAAAGATATCAGAGTGCGGAAATGATACAAATAGGACAAATAGTCAAAGTGTGAAAAGGAGGGAGGAAACCCATCCTATAATAATAGCGGAAGGTAGATCGACTAAAATTAAGGATTACAACCGGTTCCCAACATGAGAAGGGAACAGACTAAACTACGGTCTCAACAATTTAACTAAAAGGTTAAAAAGAAAATGGGACGATATCCCAACACTAGCACACAAGTGCAAAGGCCGAACTGCTCCAGATAAGTCTCAATCTCTAACTACTAGTCTTTATCAACTTGTACACCGTGACCAGTGGGGTACGGGTCATCAACTTGGTCTTCAGAGTGTTGACCATCATAGTCAACAGTGGTGGTACTTGTAGTAGAGTCTAACTAAAATGTTGCAAAAAGGAGTGAGTTCAAAAGAACTCAGCAAGGCAGGTTATTCCACAACAACATAGATACATGATACAAAACATAGCATGATGCAATATGATATGAAACACATGATGCAATTATGATTCTAACTCTATGTATGCTAGTCTCTATGGTAGACATGCTTTAAGTCATAGCACCATACTTCTTTGGGTTGTCAGTCACTCCCCCTCAATCATACAAGATATCTTTGGTCTGCCAGGGAAATTCGGTAAAGTCATCTAAAAAACCATGGTAAGGGAATCGGTCACCGCTCTCTCACATCACTGTTTTGTATAAGTATTGGCGCATGTCACAGAAAGGCCTAGCCCAATGCAAGTCATCTACTCAGTCGTATCAAGTCAGATCTAGATACGTCCATTCCTCGCCCTTGGCGATCCTTTCTGGTATCCTTCACACTAGAGTCAGCATAATCCCAGATTACGGACTCATCAACCCTATTGGTCATCCACAAATAGTAAACGGGAAGCTCTCACGTCCTCTCATGGATTGGTTACCGGTCTTGAGCGCCCGTGAGCCCAAGTCTAGCTATTTGTAACCTTACCAATAAATGGCCCCTTTCGGGTATCCGTAGCATGGTTTATGTCCCCTACTGGATTGGTTACCGGCCTAGAGCGCCCATCAAACCATACACTACCACAGGTTGTTCGGTCTCAATGCCCTTCCGATTCGGGTCTGACACGACAAGGTCAATCCTAGCCACCCAACTAGACAATCCTATGTATGTCATCCAATAATTTGGAAAAGCGTCAATGGGCATCTTCGAATAACATCCCATACTATTTCCTCCGATGTCCAAGGACAGAAATGTCAATAGGACATTCCCTGATCCCAAATCATACCTATTCAATCACATTTTCAATTCCATCATATGATACATAAATGACATTTCATCATATAGAAAGATACATACCATAAGATGATCAGTTACATATGAATTTATTAAGAATACATAATCATGATAACAAAAGAATATGTAAACATGGCACTACTATACTTGAAGTACTTATAACAGTCATATACTGTAGGAAATACGATAAAGAAGGTAAATCTACTAAGTCTCTAACATAGAAGCAAGAATCACATAATCTATGTAGTTATGGTAACAACCGTCCTTACCTTAAGTCGCGATGATGATAATCCAACAATCTCAAAAGAATGATCCAAAGATGGTAATAAGACCCTAGACAAACATAAATGAAAGGTTAGAAAAGAAATCGGGAAAATCGGAGGTCGAACGGGTCAAAACGGAGCAAGGTTGCTGTCAGCAACAAGTTTGGTCGATGGTCCTTGGTCGATGGCATCGACCAAAGAGGATCGACCAAAATTGTCTTCGGGGCTGCATAATGGGTTTTGGGGATTTTGGTCCGAAATGGGTCTTCCGGGGTTCGGATCGATCCAAAACTTGGAGGGGATGCTAGGAATAGTAGCAGGAGACTACGTAGTGAGAATTAACATGATCCAATGGTCAAATTGAAAACCCCCAATTTGAAGCCTTAGGTTCAAACTTGCAAGAATCATGTTCTTCAATGAAATCAATTGCAATTGCAAGAGAACTTAGGAATTTAATCAATAAAATGATGAACAACAGAATATAGACAATTACTAACATATAATTAGACCTAATTGACAGAGAAAATCAGATTAAGAGATGAATTCACGTTGTAATGAAGAGGAAAATCAAAATAAGAAAGCAAGAACATCATGTATGAGAATCATAGCATGGAAAGCATAAAGAGAGGTTTAATTAAAGCAAAAGAGCTTGTAGAAGAGGTGGTTGCAAGGTTGCAGCACCTTCTTCACGAACTCAGTAGCAAGAAAAAGATCGGGTAGAAGTATATTAGAGAGAGAGTGAGAGATTACATACCTTGGAGAAGAGATTAGAGAAGGGAGACAATGATTCTTGTAGAAGATCATCACCTAAGCCAAGGAGGAGCCTAAGAGGAGCTTTCCCACATTCTCAAATGTTGAAATGAGTGAAATATGGTTCTAGGTTTGAGGTTTCACTTAAATAGATAAAGGAATATCCAGAAAGCATCTTTTTCTCGAATCTGGGTAACTTTGGTCGGTGGTCCTTGGTTGATGGCATCGACCAAAGAGCATCGACTAAAACAGGTAACAGGTTTCAGCAGAAAATCCAGAAATAGTTCAGCAACTTCGAACAGGGATTCGGAGGGCTATACGGGGTCAAATTGAGTGAATTTTTCTCCTAAAAGTCAATCAAGAAGTCTAGTTTCGAGAAATACTTTTGGATCAAGCATGGGAGATCATTAGGTCCACCAGATAAGCTCACTTTCTTTGATGCGCAAGCAGGATTTTCCAGACATAGTTCAGCAACTTCGGACAAGGATTTGGAGGGCTATATGGGGTCAAATTGAGTGGAATTTTCTCCTACAAGTCCATCAAGAAGTCTAGTTTCTGGAAATGTATTTGTATTGAGCACAGGAGTTCATTTGGTATTTCAACTAATTCACCCCTCTTCGGTGCGCAGATTCAAAACTAACACTGACAATGCTCTCAAGTGAGGGGCATCATCGTCAATTTCTATGGGATTGGGCTCCGACACCAAATCATCAACCAAAAGGGTCCACTAGTCTCTTCCCCCCCCCCCCTCACTTTGGGTCTTCGGACCTACAAACAGATTCCGGACCGGGCCAAGGTTAGGATAAGGCCAGATATTATCGGTCTACCCTAAAGGAAAGGTCTGGCATGACTTCTTAAGGCTTTCAAAGATAATAACACTGAAATCATGGTCCAACTTTAAGGTCTAATATCAAACAAGTCTTTCTTCACCCAAAACAAAGAGGGTGTCCTGGTTAGGTTTGGGTTGGATGTCACATAGTGTCCTCTGCCTCCAAAACTCTCTGAGAACGTGGGAAGACTCTCTTAAAGCTTTCCTTGGTGTATTCAAAGAACTTTTGCAAGATCTCAAAGCCTCTCAACTCCGATTCTTCAGATCCAAGGTTAGTAATCTCTCCTACGTATTCAAATCTACTTCTTCTATGGTTAATCTCTGTAATGAGACTATGAAGATGATGCTGCATTCTCTTTTAGCAACCATCACTTCATTGATCTCCTTCCAATCTTAAGGTTTTATGATCAGCATAATGACCTTAACCCTAACCCTGGTAAATTCTTCAGGGAACCCTTGGGTAACCTCCCTTGTGAGAGTAACCGCATTGGTTATTTTTGTGTTAATCTAAACTCTTTCAATGACTTTCTTGTTATCAAATTGCTAAGCAAATTATTCCCATTCATCTTGTGAACCTACCTTTGGTTATCTAGAGATCTAATTTAGGTTAACCTTCATGGGAAGATATTCAACTGGAAACCTTAACCCTTTATTGAATCATCCTCAAAGATTTTCTTGACATGGTTAGTAGTCTTTATTCCCTAGGGTGAATCCTTATTGCACCCTAGCCTTTCCATGAGAACCATGGTTAAGTATATGTCAAAACCCTAAATCTTCTTGGTTCAAATCAAGAACCTATCTTTTGACCTTGACTTGATGTTTTGACCTTCCTAGATAGGTCTAATATGTTCTAGGAAGCTCCCTTCGAATTTCGGATCAATCGGACTTCAAACGAAGAAGTTATGACCGATTTGGTGTTTGCAGTTTCGTACCGATTCCATTGGTCGACTGGTTAGTTGACTGGTCCAGTAGACCGACCAATCGACCAATCAAGTCAGTAGCCACACTTTTGCTCCGTTTTGCTTCCGTTTCGTCTCCGATCATTAGGGTTTGTTCCTTATGTTCAATACATGTTTGTTTAGGGTTGTTTTGGTGATCTTGGACTTGCCCATTGATCTCTTTTTCAAATTTTATGAAGTTGAATACGAGGTGAGTATTCCACTCACAATATGCATATTTACATACCTTGTTATAATATGATTCGAATGCATGATTTAGCTACTGTTGATTTACTTTCTTTATATTATGTTACCTTTGCAATTACAATAGGTTGTTAATATTGTGATTTACATATTGGAATGAATCATGAATGATGTTGAATGTGATTTGGACTATGGTGTGACATGTATGATCATGATGTTATTGAATAAGTATGGTTTGGGATTGGGAAGTGTCCTTTTGACACTTTTGTCCTTGGACATCGAAGGGAATAGTATGGGATGTTCTCCGAAGATGCCCATCAACGCTTTCCTAAATCATTGGTTGTCATACCTAGGGCTGTCTAGCAGTGTTTGGCTAGGATGTCCCTGGTTATATCGACCCAATTTGGAAGGGTATTGAGACTGAACGACCCGTGGTAGCAATGGGGATTCACGGGCACTCGAGACCGGTGAGTTATATTCGAAAGATTGTACAATATCTTGGACAAGGAACATTTCTACGAAGAAAACAAGAATTCCACCAACAACTGGGAAGAGCAGCCCGAAACCACTGTCCAGCTTTTCCAAGATCCTTATCCTTTGACTGATGAAGAGACTTCATCTTCGGTCATTGAGATAAAAGGAAAAGAAAATCTGGCGAAGAAGTTTTAAGCCCGATCCCCTCCTGTTCTTTGGATCATTGTGGAAGAACGATTGACATTTGGAGCGTCAACTTCTTCCTTGTTTTCTGCAATCTCCTCTATTATTGGATTTGCAAGAGGTGAGTCATCAAGATATAGCGTGATGTCCAGATTAGGAGTCGGCAGATTTTCCACATCTTCGGCCCATTCGGGAGACGGAAGTCCCAACTTTGTGAAGACTTTGGGATGACAGAGAAATTGATGAGGAGCCGTGTCAAAATTCAGATTTCTCGTCAAGATTGATTCGAACACCTCATTCTGGCCATCCCGATAAGCATGATCATTCAAAATATCCAACAAGTCATGAAAAGGCTTACTGCCTAAGTACTTACGGATGCAATCCCTCCGGGTTTCGGCAGAGATGCAATTAAGATCAGGAGGAACTATTTGCTTCCGCAGCTCTTCCACCTTGGCTTTGGAATTATTCAGTTCCCTTGAAAAATTAATTACCCTTCGCTCAAAACCCCAGATTTGACCATTGGAAACCTCCAGGGCTTGAGAAAGATCTAAAATTTCAGTATTTCTTACCTTTACCTCATCCCAAAACCTATCCCGAAGGCATGCAATCTCCCGATCCTTGGACGAAGATTCCGCCCGAAGCTTGGAGAGTTCGGAATGCATCTTCCCAATCGGGTTAGCTGCCTCCGCCTGCTTGTGGAAGTTATCCATCGTACTCCTACAACAAGCAAATAATCTGCAAGATTCATAAAAATATACAAGCGAGGAGCAATCTCAAAAAAGAAACTCACATCACCAACGTTTTTACAAAAACGTCGTCAGGAACGGAGTCCAAAGCCTTTCTCTCGGCCGGCGTTTGGGCAAGAGTGCACCACTCCAAGGCCCGTCCAAAGCTGCCGGTGACACGGTCAAAACGCCGCAGTTTCCATGGAGGTTTGTAAATCTCCTCCATTGGAGGAGAGGGAGGTCTTGGAACTTAAAATATAGCTTTGCCTTCTCCTCCAGACTTTGCCTGTGGAGTGCACTTCATGGACATTGCAACGGGAACGCCAGAAGGATCCATTAACCGGCGGGGAAGAAATTTTCGCAGAAAGATTTCTAGTTCAAGAAAACGGAAAAGCTTCTCAAAACCAAAGTGAAAAACAAGGAAAACCAAAGCGTTTAAATAGACACTGAAACAAGGTGATGATGTTTCAAGCTTGGGAAATCCAACGTCCCAGGTTTCTTTGGAAATCCAACGGCAGCAATACAACAACAGTTCAAGTTTCTAAATCGATGGTTAACAACCAGCGACGATTGGAATACGCCAAAAGGATGGACGGTGGGCATTAAGCGACTGTTCGAATTTTGAAAGTTCGAATACAGCACATCTATCCACATGGAAGGAAAGGCTCCAGTTACGAAGACGGCGAACTCAAGTATACACCCGTCAAACAACACATTAATACCTGATTGATGCTTACGATTCCCAATGAAGATAAATTCCAAGAAAAATTGAAGGGTCATCCGCGTCAGCCGTTAGATGGCCGAACGTACAAGCCTTTCCTAGACAAAAAGTTCGACTACCAACACTCCAAATATTTTGAATAAAAGGTGGCGGTGGAAGTGGAAGGGAAAAGTAGCACAAGTATATTCAAAAGACTCTCAATTCATGTTCGGGATGAGACAAGTATATTCGGTTAAACGAAAGCACCAAAACGACAGCAAGCAATAAGTCAAGAAAGATTGCATTTTTAAAATTCAAGACCCGAAGAAGGATCTACTGTCACATCCCCCCAGCCGGTACCCTAACTGGCATACCCGGGAGTGTGATCCACAGCCCCGAAGATCAAGTATCGAGGAAATCATCCTCCCAGATATACAATAACATAATCATAAACAGGAAATAATCAAGGTTTTTAATATTATAAACAAAAGATTCAAATTAGGAAATGAATAATCAATATAATCAGAGTGCGGAAAATGATACCAGATATCCGAAGATATCAAAATAGAGTAGAGAGAGGCGGAAACTCACTCCACAGATACAGTGGAACGTAGTATGTAAGTCTAAAAGGAATTACAACTGAAACAAAAGAAAAATAAGAAGGACAAACTAAACTTAAGAGTCTTCTATCATATAGATGACATCTTCAAAATAGTGGACTTCGTCAGTCCAACAAAGATGTTCCAACTCCACGTAACGTCTAATCAAGTACGCAACTTGATCGCTCGAGGGATCATCAGTGTAATCTTGATTTTCGCCAACACCTTGCGTGTAGTACGCTTCATCGGCTTGCACTTCATCGTACTGTCCGTCATAGTAGTCAGTACCTGTAGAATAGTCTAACAAAAGATTGTACAAAAAGGAATGAGTTTCGAAAGAAACTCAGTAAGGCAAGTTAACTCATAACAGCATAAATAACATATATCAGAACATAACAAGATGCAATGCAGTATGAAGCAAATAATGTATGTATGCATCTAAACTCTATGTATGCTGGTCTCTATTGGCAGACATGCTTTAAGTCATAGCACCGTACTTCTTTGGGTCGTCAATCACTCCCCCTCAGCCATCCTGGCATCTTGGGTCTGCCGGGGTAATTGGGTAAAGTCCTCATCAAACCATGGTTGGTGTTCAGGTCACCACTCTCTCACATCACCATTGGTCTAAGTACTGGCGCATGTCAGGGTTAAGCCTAGCCCAATGCAAGTCATCTACTCAGTCACATCAACTCAGTTCCAGATATGTCCATTCCTCGTCCCTAACGATCCTTTCCGGTATCCTTCGCACTAGAGTCCTAATAGTCCCTGACTACGGACTCATCAACCCTATTGGTTATCCACATATGGTAAACGGGAAGCTCTCATGTCCTCTCACGGGTTTGTTACCGGTCTTGAGCGCCCATGAGCCCAAGTCTAGCCATATGCAACCCTCCAATAAATGGCCCCCACAATATGATTCCCGTCCTCTCACGGGTTGGTTACCGGTCTTGAGAACCCGTGAATCACATTGGTACCACGGGTCGTTCGGTCTCAATACCCTTTCGATTCGGGTCTGATATAACGGGTACATCCTGGCCAAACGCTGCTAGACAGCCGTAGGTATGACAACCAATGATTTGGGAAAGAGTCGATGGGCATCTTCGGAGAACATCCCATACTATTCCCTCCGATGTCCAAGGACAGAAGCGTTAAAAGGACACTTCCCAATCTCAAATCATACTTAATCAAACACATTCTCAGATCAGTCATGACATACACAACCAACAATTGATCATATAAAAGAGAATGTAAAAGCATAATTCGATCAAGCAGTAATAAACATTTCATATACTTGAATAATGGAAAAGAATACATAAACAAGTACTACTGTACTTACAGTAGTATATCAGAAGTATAAGATACAAGAACAGAAAACAAACTCATAGTTTCTTAAAGTAGAAACTAGAGAGTATGCGATCTATGTCATTATGAAATAACTGTCCTTACCTTGATTATCGCCGAAGATAATCTAAAGATCAAAGAGAGTAACTCCAAACTTGGCAAATAGACTCCTAACAAGCATAGATACAACATTAGGAAAGATACCTAAAAGTTCAGAGAGCAAACGAATCAAATCGGGCGAAAAACGAAGCTACTGCCTCCTTTGGTCGAGTGCTTGGTCGAGTGGTCCAGTCGACCAATCGAGTCGGTACGGAAAAGTAAAAACTGATTTGGTCATAACTTCTTCGTTTGAAGTCGGATTGATCCGAAATTCGAAGTGGAACATCCTAGGATGTATTAGAATCATTTAGGAAGATAAAATCATCAAGTCATGGTCAAAATATGGGTTCTTGATTTGAACCAAGAAACTAGGGTTTCAACCTTTATGGTTCCCATAAAAATGTTATGATCATAGGATGAAAGGGTATGATTGCTTTCAAGAAAATAACAAGAAATCATAGAATAATCAAGTTTAGATTAACATAAATATTGCCCATGAGGTTTCCCTCGCATGGGAGGTTACCAAAGGTTTCCAGAAAGATCATACAAGGTCAGGGTTTCAAGAAATTAATCAGGCTAGGGTTAAGATCATGACGATGATCATAGATCTCAAAGAATAGAATGAGATCATGGAATAGATGGTTGCAAGAATGCAGATCTTCTTCCTAATCTCAATCAAGAACAAGATCGAAGAAAAAAATTCGTAATGTCGAAGTGATTACTAACCTTGAATTGGCAAATCAGAGATGAGAAGCTTCAGATATGTAGAGGAGTCTTTCGAATCACTAGAGAGAGTTTCGGAGAGGTCTTCTCACGTTCAAAAAGTGTTTAGGAGGCAGCCGTAACAAAGAAACACGAAGTAGGGTTTAAATATAAGTGAAAAACCCTAAAATTACATTTTATCGGATTTAACAATCCTTTGGTCGAGTGCTTGGTCGAGTGGTCCAGTCGACCAATCAGTCAACCAAGGCAGTTAGTAAGGAACAATCAGGGAATTGAAGGATCAAATGGGCTCTAAACCTTATGGTCTTTTGCACACACATCAAGTGACATATCTAGTGTGTAGAAATACCTTCAAACCAAGTCAGATAATACTCAAAGTCCTTCAACTAATCTCATCTTCAGATAGGTGTAGCTTCCTTTCCAAATCTGCATAGACTTCCAAGTATGGAACTCCATCATCAACATCCATGGGTTTAGAGTCAAACACCATGTCTTCTACTAAGATGGCCCATAGTTGGCTTCTTCCTTTACTCCGGGTCTTCGGACCTACAAACAATCGAGTTACCGGGTCAACGTTAGCGTTAGGTTAGAGCTGGGTTTCACATTCTCCCCCCCTTAAAAGAAATTTCGTCCTCGAAATTGAGAGCGTACCTGAACTTCCAAAAAGTTGAGGAAATTTCTCCTTCATATCTTCTTCCTTCTCCCAAGAAACTTCTTCAGGGGTATGGTTCCTCCAACGAATCTTTACCAAAGGGATGGTGTGATTCCGCAATTGCTTGTCCTTCTTATCCAAAATTTCAGCTGTGGATGATGAGATGTACTCAAGTTCAATTGGATTCCCAAGGCTTTCTACAAACTGTTCCAAAACCTTGAGGTGAACCTAGGATCACTATTAGACACAATACTTACAGGCACACCATGCAGACGAACTACATTATCCACAAATAGTCGAGCTAGCTTATCCAAAAAATGAGTGATCTTCATAGGAATGAAATGGGCTGATTTGGTCAACCTATCAACGATTACCCATACAGTGTCATTACCTTTACCTGTCCAAGGCAAGCTAGTCACGAAGTCCATAGAGATATCTTCCCACTTCCAACTAGGAATAGGAAGAGGCTGAAGTAATCCAGATGGAGGTTGATGAATGATGAGCACATTTATGCGTGAAATCTTAGGGCATAAAGCATGCATTTTATACACTTAGAGTGGAGTTACCTTGGGTTTTATGTTGTTTTTGCAGATTTTAGGACTTTTCAAGATTTAAGCAAATATTTGGAGTTTTGGGCTTCAATCATTCTATTTTACACGTCAAGAAGTTCATTTAAATTCTCAAATGCGAAAATGGGCCTGATCTGGAGCATGATGGGCTAGAGATGTGTGATTATGGGCCAACTCCGAAATATTGAAGAGATAAAGAAGGCAAATTTAATCTACGGCTGAGATTTTAAATCAAATCTACAGAGATATTATTGATAGATTCCAAATGGAAAAGAGTCCTTGCATACCTCAATATCTTATTTCCTATTTTGGATTTAATTAAAGAAAGAAAAAGAGGGAAAAAGAATTATATTCAGAAAGAAAAAGAGGAAAAATCCCGTTTTTGAATGCCTCTGTCCAGTTTCGATCAAACCCTTCATCGAACGGTCATCCGATGTCCGATCATTCTGATTTTTGGAGGAGAACTTCAAGACTACTTAAACCTCAAATCCAACGGTGGAATTATGCATATGATCTCTCTAAGTCAGCATAATTACTACGTCAAAACCCTAATTAGCTGAGTCGATAGAAACCCCTGAGTTTTATTCAAATTCAGCCATGCTTCATATCTCATGTAAACTCTATAAAAGGAGAGCATACTCCATCAAAGGGAAACGTGTCTAGAGCTTAGTAGAAGCATTATTTCTTCTCTCTTCAGTTTATTTAGGCTTTCTCTAGTTTTCTTTGCTTGCATTTGTGAGATTTAAATTTCTAGATTCAATGTTTAGGTTTCATTTTTTTACGTAATGCAATTCAAGTTCAAGTTTCAAGTTGTTAGATTCGTTTTTCTCTGGGTCTAGAAATTGCAGATTTAGATCATTCTAGATCTAGATCTGGTTGTTAGGGTTGGTTGAGATTCGAATCACTTGTTCAATTCGCAAGTAAGTAACCTTCTTTATTAATCTTCTCTCCTCCCTCCATTCCCGCTTCTATCTACCCCTCCATATTCTTAATTTAGGATTTACTTCCAGCATTATTTATTGTTCTCCCTTCCCCTGGATCCTTGATCAGAGATGCCTACAGTCGTGCCTCTCTTTGGTTAAGGCTTCCTTTTCATTTTATTGCTTTGTTTATTGCTTTGTTATTTACTTTTTGTTATTTACTTTTTGCCTATTCCTTCATCATCTCGGACCACATAACCGGAGCAAGCCTACAGTCGTGCCTCTGCTTCTGGTGACAGGTGGTGTTGCATCTGCATTTTATCTATGAACTAAATTTTACTGACCACTTTAACATACTAACTGGTTTTACTTTTTTTTCCTTTTTATTTTTATTGTTCGCATTTTTTTTCTTCCGTCTTTTTATTTATGCATTGATTGTGTTTAATTTATTTTTCGTTTCAATTGGATTGCATTAGACGTATAGATTAGGATCGTTTAGTTTAGTTAATTAGTTAACAAAAATTTAATCATTCCACTCTCGCATTACTATTAAGAAGTTGAATTCTAAGTGGTATATCTCCTTGAGATCGACCCGTTAGCTACACTATACCGTGCACTTACGGTTACTTTTAAATTTCACAAACAAGTTTTTGGCGCCGCTTCCGGGGTGGTATTATCCCAATTTTTTTTTTCATTCTTAGGTAAATCGAAGTGATTTAAAAAAAAAAAATTCAAAGATATTACTCTTAACTTGAGTAGAAACAAAAACATATAGTAGTCCCCACTCTACTACAGAATCCCCAGGATTCGATTGTAGGTGGCTCCGAAGACTATACGAATTCCCTTGCTGTCAAACCTATAAACGCTCAGCTATACGACAACCTTACAGCTTTGGAATCATTGTTTCAATCTTTGTGGTGGGAAATTCACTACTTTCCTCTCGTTTTTGTTATTTTCTTTTCTTTTATTCTTTAGTTAATTTATTTTTATTTTAAAAAAAATCGCATTCTTTCATTAGAGCCATTAATTGCATTAGGTGGTTATTTGTCCAAGTGTCTAACTTGACCATGGAAGGTCTACCTCTACCACCTCCACCTAAGAGTATTAGGGATAGATTTTATCCAACTCAATTTGCACAACCCTCTTGTATACTTTTACCTGAAATGAGGGGTAATAATTTTGAGCTCAAATCTCATTATCTGTCTATGTTACCCCAATTTCATGGGTTACCTGATCAAGATGCATATTTATTTCTTAGGGAGTTTGAGGAGGTTTGTGTCCTTATGAAGGTACAACAACTCACTGATGATGCTGTAAGAATACGGTTTATTACATTTGCATTAAAGGACCAAGCCAAAAAGTGGCTTTATAGCTTACCTAGGGATAGCATTACCACGTGGGAACAATTTACTGTCCTATTCTTGAAGAATTTCTTTCCTTTCTCTAAGACGAATAAAATAAGAAATGATATTCTTCAGTTTCGGTCGAAACCCAATGAGTCCTTTGCTAAGGTAATGGAGAGATTCCAAAGCCTTCTCCAAGAATCCCCTCACCATAGTATAGAACTATGGCATTTATGCCAAATAATTTATGAGGGTATCGATTACCAAACAAAGCAACTCTTGGAATCTATATGCCCCACAAGATTTACATCATTCACTGATGATTCTGAAGCTTGAAAATTTCTTTTAGATCTAGCAGATAGAACTAGAGAATGGGAGTCAACCCAAGAATCTTAAAGGACTAGTAGGGGATATTTTGTTCATAGCCAAGTTCATAAGGAAGCACAAATAGATAGTCTTTTGAAAAAGTTAGAAACTTTGGTAGTTAAAGCTGCACCACCACCACCAAGTCAAGCACATTTTATTGACAAATCTATTGCTATGTGTGCATGGTGTCAGTCTCCTACACATGTAATTAAGGAATGTCCTAGCTATTCTTGAGGCCAACATGAAAATGTTAGTGCAATGTTTCCAAACCCGTACAGTAACACGTACAATCCTGGGTGGAAGAATCATCCTAACTTTTCATGGTCTCAAGGGCAAAACCAAAATGGATTAAGCAATTATTCCACACAAAATCACTTTGGTGCCCCTCAAAAACAAAGTGCCCAATTTTCTCATAATCCAAATTTCCAGTTTTCTCAAGCTCCAAATTTCCAGAATGCCAATTTAGCTAGGCCTGTCAATCCACCTATTGTGCCTCATATGCCTCATATGCCTCACCTTGCACAAAATCAATCATCACCTGGTTTCAATAGAGGTAACAATCCAGAGTTTTCTCGTCTCTCTTCCTTAAAGAAGAATATGGAAGTACTTTCTAGCACCTTCATGACTTTTATGCATAATATGGAAAAACAAATTTCCACTCTTGCAAGTGCTTTGTCTGAGCGAGAAAAAGGTAAAATGCCTAGCCAACCTGAGTTAAATCCTAGGATTCAAATTCAACAAAGACCACAAAATCAAGTCAACCAAGTTGAATCCTCCCATTATTCTTTAGCTTCAATTAATTCTGTGTCTGCATTGAGAAGTGGGAACGGGTATTTAATAGGTGAGTCACATATTAATGAAAAGAGCAAGATTAGTGACCACTGTGATAAGGAAAATGTTCAAGTATCTCCTAATAAAAGTTTGTCTGAGGAACCCATAGAAGTTGAGGATGAGCCAGTTGCTTTAGCAATACCTAAGTTTGGTGAACCACTATCAGAAACTATGAGAAAAGAGCAAATTTCAAATGAGAGTCATTATGTTCCTAAGGCTCCTTATCCTCGTCGTCTAGTTAATAAGAAGAAGACTGCAACTATGGAGAAAATTTTTGATGTTTTTAAAAAGATAGAAGTGAATATCCCTCTTTTGGATGCCATAGCCCAGATCCCTGCCTATGCAAAAGTGTTGAAAGATTTATGCACTCATAAAAGAATCACTAACATTCCCAAAAAGGCTTTCTTGGTAGGTAACATTAGTTCCATAATTACTCAACCTGTAGCAGCCAAGTATAAGGATCTAGGGAGCCCTACCATAGCTTGTGTCATAGGCAATACACACATTGAACATGCTTTACTTGATCTTGGTGCAAGTGTGAATCTTTTGCCTTACCATGTTTATAAGCAACTAGGATTGGGAGAATTGAAAGCAACTAGAACCACTCTTCAGTTGGCAGATAGGTCAGTTAAGATTCCTAAAGGGATGGTTGAAGATGTTTTACTGAAAGTGGGAGAATTTATTTTTCCAGTTGATTTCATTGTGCTAGATACTAAACCTTTTTCAATCAAGGATAAAATCCCAATAATTTTAGGAAGAACATTTTTTGCTACTAGTAATGCATTAATCAATTGTCGAAATGGCCTCTTACGATTATCTTTTGGAAATCAAACTGTAGAGTTTATTATGTTCAGGATAGGGAAACAACCACAAATAGAAGAAGAGATCAATATGCTTGAGGAATCTTTTGATTTTCCTAATGATGTGATTACCAACTTTGAGATTGATTTTGATTCTGAATTTCAAGAATGTATGGATATGTTGGATGATGATAGTGAAACTTTCTTTTCTGAAGTCTTAAATTTTCACACACCTTTGGAGCCTGTTAAACCTCTATCCATCTCCATCTCCATTCCCAAGCCCTCAATAATTGAACCCCCCCCCCCCCCAAGCTAGAATTGAAAGAGTTGCCTTCTAATATGAAGTATGCTTTCCTGGGACAAGATAATCATCTTCCTGTCATTGTTGTCTCTAATTTAACTTCTGACAATGCAGAAGAGTTGATCACACTGTTGAATGATAATAGAGAAGCATTGGGTTGGTTTGTCACTCATATCAAAGGTCTAAGCTCTTCCATTGAACAACATCATATTCATCTTATGAAAGATGCAAAACCTTCTAGAGAACCTCAACGTATGATGATAATTTTCTTTAACATTGTGAATGTTTTTCTTGAGATCTTTAGAGATGATTTTTCGATTCACGGTTTTTCTTATTTGGAGTGCCTTCCCCATCATACATTGATATTGAAGATAAGACTAAAGCTTCCCATGATAAGCACATCTTGACTGAAAGGTATACCCCTCATTTGTCTTCCTTGTTTAGCATGCATGTATTGACGACATTGCATTACTTAAGTGTGGGGGGGGGGGTATAGCTTCATTGTAGATTTTAACTTTGACTTTTGGTTAATATACATATTCTTTCAATTGCTATGATGTGTGAAATGAGAGTGATTTTGGTACCCATCATGAACACATAAAATCCTTGTTGAGAGGAAGGTAACTTGTATATATGTTGAGATGAGTTTTTCCTTAGAAAAATAAAAGGCCCTTAACTTAAGGTGTTGGACCATCTATGAGTTTTGTGGATCCTTGTTTCTTTGGCTAGAAGTTGAGATCAATTTTGTGTATGGCATATGACAGAAGAAAAAAAAAAAAAAAAAAAAAAAAAAAGAAGAAGAAGAAGAAGAAGAAGAAGAAGAAGAGAGAGAAGAAGAGTAGAAAGTAAAAGTTGAATTCCTTGGAACTAGACAAGGCACTTCGACTCAGGAATCGAGGTGACTTGATCGAAAGTCTTAGGAAGGAGATTATTGAAAAGAACACTCGCATCACTGTCTATGTGGGCATATGCAAAGCAAAGCTACAAAGTAACTTGGGTTTCTGGTGTTTGCTCCACCATGTCATTCAAGCCAACCGTAGTGGAGTAGGAAAAAAATCGTTTGCTGTGCACAGCAATGCAGCTTCACAAAAGGCCACGTGTAATATACCAAATTAATGATTCAGATTGAAACTCTATTCAAAATGCAAGTTTAAATGGAACCCATCCTCTACCCGTTAGAAAACCCGATTAAACTTCAACGTTTCCTTTCTCACCTCCTTCTTTCGTTCCTCCGTCAAGGAAACCTGAACTTTATCCTTCATCGCCGTCAAAGGAAATTGATCTCTATTATTCGTTTTTCTTCTCTCCAGCATTGTTGTGAAACAGCAACAAAAAATGGGTTCTTTTTCTTCTTCTTCTTTTCATTATGGGTTATAAGTTTCTGAATGGGTTCGTGTTTAATTAGAAAAAACAAAGAACGAAGGAGAGGATTGTAGACGAAATAATCTCTTACACAAGAAGCTTGAGCAAGATTTGCAGGACCTGCAGGAACCGAAGGCAGATGCAGAATCGATTAATCTGCAAATGAAAAATCAAAAGAACAGAAAATGGTTGATCATTTCTCAACTCTTCGATTGATGTTTCCTTCCGCACCTCCAAGAGATAATATGCACAGATAATGGGTTCTTTTTCTTCTTCTTCTTTTCATTCTGGGTTATAAGTTTCTGAATGGGTTCGTGTTTAATCAGAAAAAACAGGGTACGAAGGAGAGGATTGTAGACGAAATAATCTCTTACATAAAAAGCTTGAGCGAGATTTTCAGGACCTGCAGGAACCAAAGGCAGATGCAGAATCGATTAATCTGCAAACCCACAATGAATCATCCATTGTTCAGCATTCGTGCAAAGATAATGAGGCCTACTGCAACAATGGAGAGAGTTTTCATGGTGTTCGAGGAGCACAAGGTGGAGTTGTTGGCAACCAGTGTCACTGTTGAGGACCAGACCATGACATTAAGGATCACTGCTCTACTGAAAGGTGATAAAAATGATCACATTAATGCTAAAAGAATCAAAAGACACCTTACCCACGCTCTTGATTTTCTGGTTTCTGAGTTCTGAAATGATACACTCCTTTTCCTCTATGAGTTACTTCTGATTTTTAAAACTCAAATAGCTTATTAGGTTCAAGTCATTTAGCTTACAATGTACAGGAGGGATTGCATGGAAAAACTCTGAAACCGTACTTCACAGAAATGATACACTCCTCTCTCCGATTCAACTCCTTCTTGATGAAGGAACGAATGAACAAGGTGAGAAAGGAAACGTCCGAGTTTAATCGGGTTTTTTAATGGGTAGAGGATGGGTTCCATTTAAACTTGCATTTTGAATAGGGTTTTAATCTGAATCATTAATTTGGTATATTACACGTGTCCTTTTGTGAAGCTGCACTGCTGTGCACAGCAGAGAGATGTGCACAGCAGACGATTTTTTCCCAGTGGAGTAATGTAGAGTTCACTACTCAAAAGAAAAGAGAGAGATAAATACAAGTGTCATCAATGCCTTGGTAAAATTGTTTGGTGAAAAACACTTCAAAACCTTAGTCCTTGGTCCCCTTACTTTATGAGTGGTTTTTCTTAAAGGAGAGGTGTACTTGAAAGATATAAGGTGAGTCTTCGATTAAGATATATGCTAAGTCTCAAGAATCAATATGGGGTAATAAAGTTCAAGTGTGGGGGATCTTAAATCAATGGTGAGAAAAATTGTCATAGCTATTGATCCTGTATGAGTACTTACAAATTGTTAGAGTTGGAATTTGCAATGTTTTATTTTGAGCTAAAATTGGAATTTTTGATGTATATTCACTGCAAACATTCATGAGACAAAACTCATCCTCTAGGGGTAACCTAGTGGTTTAAAGGCTTGTTGCACATGCTAAGTATAACCGTGATTCCTACGAAAGTGAGTTAGGATTTATTTTGTTGCACTAGTTTCTTACATGCATTTGTATTTTTCTTTAATTTTTGCTTGAGGACAAGCTTAGTCTAAGTGTGGGGGAATCTGATGAACACATTTATGTGTGAAATCTTAGGGCATAAAGCATGCATTTTATATACTTAGAGTGGAGTTACCTTGGGTTTTATGTTGTTTTTGCAGATTTTAGGACTTTTCAAGATTAAAGCAAATATTTGGAGTTTTGGGCTTCAATCATGCTATTTTACACGTCAAGAAGTTCATTCAAATTCTCAAATGTGAAAATGGGCCTGATCTGGAGCATGATGGGCTGGAGATGTGTGATTATGGGCCAACTCCGAAATATTGAAGAGATAAAGAAGGCAAATTTAATCTACGGCTGAGAATTTAAATCAAATCTACAGAGATATTATTGAGAGAGTCCAAATGAAAAAGAGTCCTTGCATACCTCAATATCTTATTTCCTATCTTCGATTTAATTAAAGAAAGAAAAAGAGGAAAAAGAATTATATTCAGAAAGAAAAAGAAGAAAAATCCCGTTTTTGAATGCCTCTGTCCAGTTTCGATCAAACCCTTCATCGAACGGTCATCAGATGTCCAATTGTGCTGATTTTTGGAGGAGAGCTTCATGACTACTTAAACCTCAAATCCAATGGTGGAATTATGCATCTGATCTCTCTAAGTCGGCGCGATTACTACGTCAAAACCCTAATTGGCTGAGTCAGATAGAAACCCTGAGTTTTATTCAAATTCAGCCGTGCTTCGTATCTCATGTAAACTCTATAAAAGGAGAGCATACTCCATCAAAGGGAAACATGTTCTAGAGCTTAGTAGAAGCATTCTTTCTTCTCTCTTCAGTTTATTTAGGCTTTCTCTAGTTTTCTTTCCTTGCATTTGTGAGATTTAAATTTCTAGATTCAATATTTAGGTTTAATTTTTTTATGTAATGCAATTCAAGTTCAAGTTTCAAGTTGTTAGATTCGTTTTTCTCTGGGTCTAGCAATTGCAGATTTAGATCATTCTAGATCAAGATCTGGTTGTTAGGGTTGGTTGAGATTCGAATCATTTGTTCAATTCGCAAATAAGTAACCTTCTTTATTAATCTTCTCTCCTCCCTCCATTCCCGCTTCTATCTACCCCTCCATATTCTTAATTTAGGATTTACTTTCAGCATTATTTATTGTTCTCCCTTCTCCTGGATCCTTGATCAGAGATGCCTACAGCCGTGTCTCTCTTTGGTTAAGGCTTCCTTTTCCTTTTATTGCTTTATTTATTGCTTTGTTATTTACTTTCTGCCTATTCATTCATCTTCTTAGACCACATAACCGGAGCAAGCCTACAGTCGTGCCTCTGCTTCTGATGACGGGTGGTGTTGCATCTGCATTTTAGCTGTGAACTAAATTTTACTGACTACTTTAACATACTAACTGGTTTTACTTTTTTTTCCTTTTTATTTTTATTGTTCGCATTTTTTTTCCTGTCTTTTATATATGCATTGATTGTGTTTAATTTATTTTTCGTTTCAATTCGATTGCATTAGACGTATAGATTATGATCGTTTAGTTTAGTTAATTAGTTAACAAAAATTGAATCATTCCACTCTCGCATTACTATTAAGAAGTTGAATTCTAAGCGGTATATCTCCTTAAGATCGACCCGTTAGCTACACGATACCGTGCGCTTGCGGTTACTTTTAAATTTCACAAACAATGAACGGCTTTCACACGCTGGTAAGTCTCACACTTGGCAACAAAATCATCAACATCGGCCTTCAAACCAATCCACCAAAAATGTTCTCTTAAGTCTTTATACATCTTGGAGCTTCCAGTGTGTATTGTAAAGATCGACTGGTGTGCTTCTTTCAAAATCTCTCTCTTGATTCCTTCATCAGCAGGCACAGAAAGTCTTCCTCTAAACAATAGAGCACCATCCATAGATATACCAAAGTCAGGATCTGAATCAGGATTCAAAGAAATCCTCTCGAATCTTCTCCTTAAAATCTAGATCAGAACCTTGCATAGCAACAATTCTGTCTCTAAGGGTGGATCTTGCCGTCATAGCAGACAAAACAACTTCCGAACCTTCAGGGGAAACTTTCAAACCAAAATCCAAAATCGAAGACAACAGAGGTTGACTCAAAGCATTCAAGTCCAGTACTTTCTTCTGACTTTTCCTGCTAAGAGCATCAGCAACCACATTCGCTTTACCAGGGTGATACTGAATGTCACAGTCATAATTAGAGACCAATTCCAACCATCTTCTTTGTCTCATATTTAACTCCTTTTGGGTAAAGAAGTACTGCAAACTTTTATGATCTATGAAAATAGCAATCTTCTCACCATAGAGGTAATGTCTCCAAATCTTCAAAGCGAAGACAACTGCGGCAAGCTCTAAGTCATGAGTGGGGTAATTCCACTCATAATCCTTCAATTGCCGAGAGGCATAGGCTACAACCTTACCATGTTGCATCAGCACGCAACCTAAACCAATCTTCGACGCATCGGTGTAGACTATCAACCCACCGGAATTATCAGGTATGGTTAAAACTGGGGCACTTATCAATCTAACCTTCAATTCTTGAAAATTCTTCTCACATGCGTCAGACCAAATAAACTTCTCTTCCTTTCTAGTTATCTTTGTCATAGGAGCAACCAACCTAGAAAAATTCTCAATAAACCTTCTGTAATAGCCTGCCAAACCAAGAAAACTTCTTATTTCCGTTACAGTCTTCGGTCTTTCCCAATCAGTAACTGCTTGTACCTTATCGGGATCAACACGAATACCTTCAGCAGAAATCACATGGTCGAGGAATACTACACTCTTAAGCCAGAAATCACACTTGCTAAACTTAGCATAAAGCTTCTTTTCTCGAAGTCTTTGCAAAGTGAAATCTAGATGCCTTGCATGCTCTTCTTCATTCTTTGAGTGAATCAAAATATCATCGATGAAAACTATCACAAACTTATCGAGCACATCATGAAATACTCGGTTCATGAGGTCCATGAACACCGCAGGAGCATTAGTCAAACCGAAAAGCATAACTCGAAACTCAAAATGACCATTCTAAAAGCCGTCTTGAAAATATCACTTGACTTCACTTTCAACTGGTCATATCCAGACCTTAAATCAATCTTCGAGAACACTGCTGCACCCTTCAACTGATCGAAAAGATCATCAATTCGGGGCAATGGGTATCTATTCTTAATGGTCAACTTGTTCAACTCACCGTAATCAATGCACAGACGCATACTACCATCTTTCTTCTTAACAAACAAAACCGGGGCTCCCCAAGGAGAAACACTAGGTCGAATGAAACTTCTATCCAAGAGTTCTTTCAACTGTTTTTGCAACTCAACCAACTCAATAGGAGCCATTCTATATGGAGCCTTAGATACCGGGGCAGCAGCAGGAATTAGATCAATTGAAAATTCCACTTCTCTATCAGGTGGCACACCTGACAGATCCTCAGGAAAAACATCAACATAGTCACATACAATGCTAACTTCTTCTGCTTTCTTTCCTTCAGATGGCAAACCTTCAACTAATGCATAGACTTGCATCAGTGCAGACAATGTCTTCCTTTCTCGCCTTGGAATTCAAGATTTGACTTCCACTAATCCGAAATTGAATCCTCTTCGAAGAACAAAAAATTACAGCATTATGGGTAGTCAACCAATCAATACCCAAAATGATATCAAAATCCTTCATATCCAAAAGTACTAAATTGGCTTCCAATTCTTTCCACCAACCAAAATAGGACACTTAACTAATCCTTTATCTAGTTTCACAACAAGTCCAATTGGAGTACAAATCAATAACAACTAGATAAATTCTCGAATTCCAAATCAATCTTCTTGATAAATGCAGATGATATGAAAGAATGAGAAGCACCCGTATCAAATAACACAAATGCAGGAATAGAAGCAACAAATAAAGTACCTGTAACTACTTCATGATTCGCATCATGTTCAGTACTAGAAATACTGAACACTCTTCTAGAAGGAGGGATAGGAGCATTCTTCACTAAAGGAGCAGACTGTTGAACAGGCCTCTTCAGACAGGCACGAGCAAAATGACCAGTCTGCTTACAGAGAAAGCAAACAGGATTGCTAAGTCCAACAGGAACAGGTGCAATTGGAGGCTTCTGATCCAAAGGCCTAGGAATAGCATTCACAGGCCTAGCATTTACATTCATCGGCCTAGCATTCACATTCATCGGCAGCCAATTCCCACCAAACTGACCAAACTGGCCTGATTGTTGAAATCCAGGTCTCTGACCTACACTCCTAGGCTGAAAAGCAGGAGTAGGGTATGGCGTAGGTCTCACAAAATGTTGATCAGTACGATCCACAAATCCAAGATTCCTTGGCTGCCAGGGCCTTTGCACTCACGCATTCTCTTTCTCAGTTTCTTCCAGCTTCTTGGCATTTTGCACTACCTAGGAATAACTTTCAATAGGCTCAATGATGAGAAATGCCCTGATTGCAGGTCACAATCCCTTGAAGAATTTCTTCGCTTTGGCAATGTCAACCTTCAAAGAGTCAGGAGCAAAGAAGTGAAGCTCTTCAAACTTCTGTTGGTATTCCAACACCGACAAAGATCCTTGAGTAAGAGCCATAAATTCAGCTTCCTTCGCATCCTTCACTGCTTCCGGGAAATAGTTCTTATAAAAAGCTTCCTTGAACAAATCCCACGATACAACGCCAGCATGCAAATCTTCCAAAACAGGCCGGGTGGAAGTCCGCCAAGCGTCAGCTTCATGTTACAACTTCTACTCAGCAAACAAAATCTTCTGGGCTTCCGTACATTGCAAATGACGAAAAGCTTTTTCCAACTCATGTAGCCACTTGTTAGGAAACAAGATATCCTTGGATACTCCAGTGAAGTTAGGAACTTGCATCTTTAGAAAACTCTCCATCAAACGAGTATAAGGAGTTCCGGCTAATCCACCAACATTCAGAACTGCGGCATGAGGAGTCTCATTGTGCAGAGTCATGAAACCGGTCAACATCTGGTTGAACTGATGTAAAACCCAGCCCTAACCTTGACCCGGAAACCTTGTTATTTGTAGGTCCGATGACCCGAAGTAAAGTAAGAAGTCAGCTTTGGGCCATCCCAGTAGAGGACTTGGTGTCTGGCTTTGAATCCATGAAAGTTGATGATGAGGTTCTATTTATGGAAACTGAATCCTGATGAAGATCTGATTAGTTGATGGACTTGGAGTGCTCTCTATCTTGGTTTGAAGGCATTTCTACCTATTAGGTAAGTCACTTGACTTGTGTGCAAAACCCCTTTAGGATTGGATTTGATCTGGACCTTCAATTCCCTGTTTTGGTCTTGCTGTCAGCATTGGTCGACTGATTGGTCGACTGGACCAGTCGACCAATCCACTCGACCAATGAGTGCTGTCTTTGGCAATTAGGTTGTTCTTGCTCTATTTAAGTCCAATCTCGAGTCCACTTCGTATTTGCTGCCTCCAAACCCTCTGGAACGAACCAAAGACCTCTGCAAGTCATCTCTCTTGCATCCTTGGTGTTTTCTTGACGGATCTTCGTCGAAACTCTTCTTTTTGCATCAAAAGGTATGTCTACTCTCTCTTCTTCTCCTCCATCTTTGTTTTTCTTTCCTTTTTGAGTTGAGACAGTAGAAGAGATGCTGCATTCTCTGTTGCAAACATCTCTGAACATGTTCTCATGATCATCCTAAGGATTTGAGGCTAGAACAATGATCTTAACCATGATCATTGCAAGCTTTTGAAGGAATCATGATCAAACCATGATTTAATCTCTGTTAAACTTCTAATCTGAATTCTGATCTCTTTGGATCTTTTACGTTGATCATGTTAGTAGTTAATTACTGTGTTTTCTTTCCATGATCCATAATCTATAGATTTCTAGTTGTTCTCTTCTACCATACTATGTGTTCTTCATGATGCATGATAGTTACATATATGGTAGGTTTTATTTCCTTATTTAGATTTATGCTTCTAAGCCTTATTCCATGAAGATCTATGTATGTTTTCATGTTTTCATTACCGAAAGCAATGATCCATCCTCCTATTGTTCTTATCTTTGTTTTCTATTTCAAATTCATCAAGATCCATGGTTGAGTTAATTATGGTAACTTTTTGTTTCCTAATTTGGATCTTGATATCTTGATTTGATTGGTGTTTTGAGGTCCCCTATTTGTTAGAATACTACTGATGTAGTCTACCCCTTGATTAGTACCCTTTTGAACCACCAAATTCGGATTTCATATCTTAAAACTCTGATTTTATAGGCTACTGTCTGCATTGGTCGACTGATTGGTCGACTGGACCACTCGACCAATCCACTCGACCAATGAGTACAGCAACTCCAGAATTGGTCTGTGTTGGATGTTATGGTATCTTTTCTGTTAGGGATCTTTCCTAATATGTTGTATATACTTGTTTAGGACCTTCTTCTCAAGTTTGCCAAGATCTTACTTGATTTCTTAGGATTCCTTTGCGAGTTATAAAAGGTAAGGATGGTTTTTTCCTTAATTACATAGATAGCATGAATCTAGTTTCTATATTTGAATATCATTAATATGTTTCCTAAATTAGATTCTTACAATGATATACTACTGTTGCATAACTTTGATTACAGTAGCATTATTTATTCATGTTGAATTGATTCATGTATGATTTATTTACCAATGTTATACAAGTGATTGTAATTATTGATTTCTTTCCATATATGAAGTTACCATATATGTGATGATATGAATTGATGCATGTGTATGCTTAAGTATGGTTTGGAAAGGAGAGGTGTCCTTTCGACACTTCTGTCCTTGGACTACTACGGGAATATTATGGGATGTTTCCGGGGATGCCCTCTGGACACCTTCCTAAACTGTTGGATGACATATCTAGGATTGTCTAGTAGTGTTTGGCTAGGATGTCCTGTTATGTCAGACCCTAATCGGAGGGGTATTGAGACCGAACGACCCGTGGTAGCAATGGGGATTCATGGGCGCTCAAGACCGGTAACCAACCCGTGAGAGGACAGGAATCACATTGTGGGGGCCATTTATTGGTAGGGTTGCATATGGTTAGACTTGGGCTCACGGGCGCTTAAGACCGGTAACCAACCCGTGAGAGGACGTGAGAGCTTCCCGTTTACCATATGTGGATGATCAATAGGGTTGATGAGTCCGTAGTCCGAGTTGGTCGGTGCCATAGGATACACCGACTCTAGTGTGAAGGATACCGGAAAGGATCGTCGGGGACGAGGAATGGAAGTATCTGGATCCGACTTGATGTAACTAAGTAGAAGACTTGCATTTGGCTAGGTTTTACCCCGACATGCGCCAGTACTTATACCAAATGGTTGTGAGAGAGTGTGTTGACTTAACCCCCCGCCAAGGTTTGTCCCGAGGGATGAAGGACCCATTACCAATCGGCTGCTCAAGACCGGTGAAATGATCCGTGAGAGAATCCAAGATATCTTAAATGGTTGAGGATGTGAGTGGACTTTCCTAAAGAAGTACGGTGTTATGACTTAAAGCATGTCCGCCAATAGAGACCAAAGCATACATAGAGTTAGATTCATTCATTCATTGTTTGTCTCATATCATATTGCATTTATGAGTGTTCGGAATCCTGCCATTTATGTTATTATGGATTTTAATCGCCTTCTTGAGTTTCTTTGAAACTCATTCCTTTATTGTACAATGTTGTTAGACTATCCTGCAGGTACTGAGTGTTATGACGGTCCCTATGAAGAAGCGCAAGGCGAAGAGGCATATCTCCAGGAAGGTGATTGCGGTTACCACAATTACTCTGAAGATCCCGCGAGTGGTTATGCTCCGTACGATGCTTAGTCCGACCATTGAGTGGAAGCGTCCTTGTGCTATTTATGAGATTTACACTTACAAGGATGTTGTCTATAAAGTGGAGAACAATTTAGTTACCCAATGTACTTGCTACTGGGATTAGATTTTGTCTAGTTTATTCTTTAGAGCTACTTTTCCGCTGGATGTAAAGTGGGATTTTTGCTTCACTTTACTTATCCGTTTGATACTCGATTATATCTATTATTCTGATTCATTTATGATTCATTCTTCTTTATTGGATCTATGATTTATCTTCCGCACTCTTGTTATGATTGTTCATGATTATGTTATTGTTTATGTGGGAGGTTGATCACTCGATACCTGATCTTCGGGCTGTGGATCACACTCTCGGGTATGCCGGATAGGGTACCGGGCCGGGAGGGCGTGACGATTGGTATCGAGCCCAAGGTTCGAGGAGATCCTAACCACAAAAGACATCAATCTGAACATTCTCGAGTCATTGATCCGAAATGACTCCTCTACTCTTAGAAGTGAATAATAGAACACCGAATTAGAAACTTGACCTTTGAGGTATAACGAACATTTCCGAATAACATACCATAATTATACTTGAACAAATGTCACTAATGCAAGGAAAAGAAAGGTGCATAACATACAATAATTAAAGAGGAACAAAATGAACTTCATTAATTTCAAAAGTTTTTACAAGGATTACATCTGAAATGCATAAATGGAAAATCCTAAGGTACGGTCTATCTAGGTGATCTGCTCCGATCTCTCGTATGCTCGAACTCCTCTCGCTAGCTGAGTCACCCGATGCTCTATCCTATCCTGTCGTGACTCCATCCTCTCGTACATCTGCTCTCGTCCGACCTCCATCCTCTCTAGCATGGAAGTCATCGATCTCATCCGTGCACCAAGATCCGAAGTCTCCGGAACCGCATGTGAAGGGCCACCTACCTCGAAGTGCGATGAAGGAAACTCGTGATGCACGAGCTCAGCCTCGCGCATATCCGCATCATCTCCGGCCTGATCATGACTATCGGGACCGATATCCTCTCCTCCATCCTCTCGATCCCCGATCCTCATCCTCCGATTTATCATCATCCTCACCCTCTGGGACCAGGAGATCTCCCCGACCGATGTAGTCTCATCCGACGAATGGTCCGAGTCCCAATAGGGTATCCCCGTGATCTAGTGTCCACCGGTGTATCCTCGAAACTCACCCCGAAATGCCCGAAGATCAAAGTCGAAGCCTCCCATAGCAAAGGTTCCGCATGCTAGGCCGCAGAACTAAGTCCAAGCATGACCTGCTGAATGATGTAGGAGAGATCGATCTCGAAGCCCATGTAGATGCGGTAGATGACTAAGGCCTCCATCACCGTGACCCGATGGTGATGTCCGGCTTTCGGCATGATGTTTCGGCCGACTATGCGACCGATAATAAGTGCGAGAACCCGTCATCCGTCCGCTAGTCCACGGTGTGAAGCATCGACGGCTATCCCATAGCGTAGAGCATATCTCGCGAAGCTCGTACGGCATCGGATGGCTGTCCGGATCTGCTCCTGCGGTATCCACACACACCGCCGTGGATAGTAAGGAACCCGCAAGATCTCAGCCGGTGTCCGGGTAGAGAAGCGAATCCGAGTCCCGGAAGACCACCGCTCCCGAGGACAAGTCTAAGTGGATGTCCCCGGCCTCGAGCCTCCTCTCGTGTAAGTAAGGTTGCTTGAAGAACAACCTCACTAGCTCCGGGTATACCGGCAAATCCTCGGTGAAGAGATGAGTCCACCGTAATGTGTCGAACCTTTGCCGAATCCTAAAGGCTACGAGCTGGCGTAAGTGAAGTAGACGTCCCATCTCGATGTTGCGATAGAGCTGAAGTAGGCCTCGTACAGGAACTCGGCCTGAGGTGTGTCGAACATGTCTGGTCTCCTAACCTCCCGTCTAGGCTCGAAAGGAACCTGACCTCTGCCCCTAAGAGCACCTACGATGCGACCACGACCTCTACCTCCTCCTCGCCCTCCCCCCCTCGCATGGTGTATCCGTGAAAGAGACAAGAGACAATTCCAATTAGTGCTATTTTAAGATTTGAGCCAAAAGGGTATTTTCGTAATTTTTTGGAAAATTTCAAATTTGGGGGAAATTTGATTTGAACATACTAGCATGTGCGCAATACTTGGAATTTCATGTCTATGAAGTCGGTTTGATGAAAATCGATCGAAAACTTGGATTAAAGCGAAAAATTCAGCAAGAAGAAATTTGGGGATTTTGCAATTTAGGTCAAAATTGGATTTTTGAAAAGTTGAAATTGGTTAAATCAAATTGTATGGACCTATCTACAATGTCATCTTGGGCATGTAGCATTTGATCTCGTGCGAAAATTTCAAGCGGTTTGAGAGAAAACGAAATTTTTCTAAAGATATCGATTTCGGTATAAAACTTTGCGAGATGAGCACCAATGTGTTAAAACTTGTTGTCTATGCATGGCATTGTGTTTAAAACCTAGGGAATATGTTTCTAAGCATTCCTAAGCATGATTTCTAGCATTGGATACAAGTAAAGCATGGTTTTATTGAAATGCAAGCATGAGAAGATGAAAATGGAAGGAAGATTAAGAGGTTTACCTTGTTTGTGAAGATGGTGTGTTGTGGTGTTGTTGTTGAAGCACTAAACCACCTCGAGAACACTTGTGGGAACTCTTGGAGATTTTTCCTAGAGCTCTCTCACCTTTGGAAGAAGTTAGAATGAGGTTGGAATGTGAAAATGAGGCTTATAATGCGAATTTTCGCATTCATCTCGCATTGGTCGACTCATTGGTCGATCTGGGTCACTCGACCAATCACTCGACCAATGGTCACAGTGACCTCTTTTGCTGTTGAATTTTTGGAAAATGTGATTTTTGCCTTATGGAATATTGTTTGATGACTATATGGATATATTTAAGCATGATTTAAGTTTTCAAATCATTTGGACTTGTGGTTTATGTTGAATCTTCAAATTCGGTATTTTGATGTTCTCGGTTTTGCGGGAATGGTTACTCTCGAGAAGTGGGCGTGGTGAATCCAAAGTGGTCATGGAGGTGGTGAAATACCTCGGGAGGTGGTGAAGTACCTCATGGAGGTGGTGAGATACCAAATGCTGATCGGGGTACTCATGAGATCCCCGGTGCCCCGAATGTTGGAAGTTTCGGAGATATTGCCAATATTATGGGCAATATGATGCAGCGAGCAAGCAGCTCGGTTCAACCGAGATGTTGGTGGGTTTCATGACTCTGCATAATGAGACCCGGGCTGGTGCTAATGCGAATCCTCATGCCGCATCCCCGAATGCGGGAGGTTTAGCTGGAACTCCTCATACTCACCTTGATGGAGAGTTTTCCCGAAGATGCAAGTACCCACTTTTACTGGAGTTACCAAGGACCCCTTGTTTCCTAACAAGTGGCTTCGTGAGTTGGAGAAGGCTTTCCGACATCCGCAATGCTCGGAAGCTCGGAAGATTTTGTTTGCTTTGGCGAAGTTGCAACAAGAAGCTGATGCATGGTGGATCTCCACTCGTCCTGTTTTGGAAGGTTTGCATGCGGGAGTTGTAACTTGGGAGTTATTCAAAGAGGCTTTTGTATGAACTACTTTCCGAGGCGGTGAAGGATGCGAAGGAAGCTGAGTTTATGATTCCGACTCAAGGAACTCGTCCGTGTTGGAGTACCAACGAAGTTCGAGGAGCTTCATTTCTTTGCTCCGATTCTTTGAAGGAAGACCTCGCCAAAGCAAAGAAGTTCTTCAAAGGACTGCGCCCTGCCATTAAAGCTTACCTCACAGTCCAGCCTATAGTGAGCTATGCTCAAGTGGTGCGAGAACTCGAAGAAGTTGGAAGAAACAGAGAAGGAAAGTGCTCGTGTGCAAAAGCCTTGGCGATCAAGGAATTCTGGTTTGGTGGATCGCAATGACCGTCGTTTTGTGAGACCTACACCCTACCCCACTCCTACCTTTCGGGCTAAGAGTGTAGGTCAAAACACGGGTTTTCAGCAGCCCGGCCGGTTTAGACAAGATATGGCGGAAACCGACCACCAGCAAGTGCAAGTGCAAGTGCAAGTGCAAGTGCAAGGCCTTTTGTTCGGAAGCCCTCTGTTGCAGCCACCCCTGTTGGATCCAAAGCAATCCTGTTTGCTTCTACCGCAAGCAAGCTGGTCATTTTGCTCGTGCTGTCCGGAGCGGCTCGCCCAGCAGCCCGCCCCGTGGTGAAGAGTGCTCCTGCTCCTCCCTCCGGTAGAGTTTTCAGTATTTCCAGTCTTTGAGCAGATCCAAGCCATGATGTGATTACAGGTACATTGTTAGTCGCTTCTATTTCTGCATTTGTCTTATTTGATACGGGTGCATCTCATTCGTTCATGTCATCTCGCATTCGTCAAGAAGACTAACCTAATCCCCGAGAAGTTGTCTAGTTGTTTATTGATTAGTACACCTACTGGTCCTGTTGTGAAACTAGATAAGGGGTTATCTAAATGTCCCGTGTTGATTGGTGAGAAGAACTTGGAAGCCAATTTTGTGATTCTTGACATGAAGGACTTCGATGTTATTTTGGGAATCGATTGGTTGACAGCCCACAAAGCTGTGTTCCTTTGTTCCTCAAAGAAGATTCAGTTCCATATTTGTGGAAGTCCGGTCTTTGAATTTCGGGGTGAAAAGAGAAGGGTTTGTAAGAAGGTGTTGTCCTGCGCTGATGCAAGTCTATGCCCTAGTGGATGATGCTTCATCCGAAGGCAAGGGTATAGTGGAGAAAAGAGTCGATGAAGTCGAGTTGTCTGCGACTTTGTTGATGTCTTCCCCGATGATCTATCGGGAGTGCCTCCGGACGAGAGATGTCGAATTTTCTATTGATCTCGTCCCTGGTGCTGCTCCGGTATCTAAAGCTCCGTATAGGATGGCTCCTACTGAGTTGAAAGAGTTGCAAAATCAGTTGAATGAGCTCATTGATAGAGGTTTCGTGCAGCCTAGTGTGTCACCTTGGGGAGCTCCGGTCTTGTTCGTCAAGAAGAAAGACGGTAGTATGCGCTTGTGCATCGACTACCGTGAGTTGAATAAGTTGACTATCAAGAATAGATATCCGCTGCCCAGAATCGATGATCTCTTCGATCAGTTGAAGGGTGCAGTTGTGTTCTCAAAGATTGACTTAAGGTCCGGATATCACCAATTGAAAGTGAAGTCTAGTGATATCTTCAAGACAGCTTTCCGAACGCGGTATGGTCACTACGAGTTTAGAGTCATGCCCTTCGGATTGACCAATGCTCCTGCGGTGTTCATGGACCTCATGAATCGAGTATTTCATGATGTGCTTGATAAGTTTGTGATTGTTTTCATTGATGACATCTTGATCTATTCGAAGAGCGAAGAAGAGCATGCGAGTCATCTAAGTTTCACTTTGCAAAGGTTGCGAGAAAAGAAGTTGTTCGCTAAGTTTAGCAAGTGTGATTTCCGGCTTAAGAGAGTGGTGTTCCTTGGTCATGTAGTTTCAGCCGAAGGTATTCGTGTCGATCCCGAAAAGGTCCAAGCTGTGGCTGATTGGGAAAGACCGAAGTCAGTAACGGAAATAAGAAGTTTTCTTGGATTGGCGGGTTACTACCGAAGGTTTATTGAGAACTTTTCTCGGTTGGCTGCTCCTATGACTAAGTTGACCAGGAAAGAAGAGAAGTTTGTTTGGTCCGACGCCCGTGAGAAGAATTTCCAAGAGCTGAAAGATAGATTGACAAGTGCCCCGGTTTTGACTATACCTGATAGTTCCGGTGGTATGACAGTTTATACCGATGCGTCAAAGATTGGTTTGGGTTGTGTACTGATGCAACATGGCAAGGTCGTAGCCTATGCTTCTCGGCAATTGAAGGATTATGAGCGGAATTACCCCACTCACGATCTAGAACTTGCCGCCGTTGTCTTTGCTTTGAAGATTTGGAGACATTATCTTTACGGTGAGAAGATTGCCATTTTCACGGATCATAAGAGTTTGAAATACTTCTTTACCCAAAAGGAGTTGAACATGAGACAAAGGAGATGGTTGGAACTAGTCTCCGACTATGATTGTGATATTCAAGATCATCCTGGGAAAGCAAATGTTGTTGCTGATGCTCTTAGTAGGAAGAACCGAGAGAAGACTTTGGATTTGAATGCTTTGAGTTTACCATTGTGGTCTTCTATTGAGAGTTTTGATTTGGAAATCGTCCCCGAGAATTCTGATTTTATTCTTTCGCCATGACGGCAAGATCTGGTCTTAGAGATAAGATTGTTGCTCAGCGAGTTCCGATCAAGAGTTTTTGATCAAAGTTGAGAAGATTTCTTCGAATCCCGAGTCGGACCCCGACTTTGGTATATCCATGGATGGTGCTTTGTTGTTTAGAGGAAGACCTGTGCGTGCCTGCAAATGAAGAAGTTAAGAGAGAAATATTGAAGGAAGCACACCAGTCGGTCTTTCTTGTACACCCGGAAGCACCAAGATGTACAAGGACTTGAAGGAACATTTTTGGTGGATTGGTCTAAAGGCGGATGTTGATGATTTTGTTGCCAAGTGTGAGACTTGCCAGCGTGTGAAAGCCGTTCGACAACCTCCATCTGGATTACTTCAGCCTCTTCCTATTCCTAGTTGGAAGTGGGAAGATATCTCCATGGACTTTGTGACTAGCTTGCCTCGGACAAGTAAAGGCAATGACACCTGTGTGGGTGATTGTTGATAGGTTGACCAAATCAGCCCATTTCATTCCTATGAAGATCACTCATACTCGGATAAGCTAGCAAGGCTTTATGTGGATAATGTGGTTCGTCCGCATGGTGTGCCATTGAGTATTGTCTCGGATCGTGATCCTAGGTTCACCTCAAGGTTTTGGAATAGTTTGCGAAGGCCTTGGGAACCCAATTGAACTTGAGTACAGCTCATCATCCACGGTCGATGGACAATCCGAGCGGACAATTCAGACATTGGAAGACATTCTCAGATCTTGTGTGGTGGATATGGGTGGTAATTGGGATGAACACCTAGCTTTGGTTGAATTTGCCTATAACAACAGTTATCAAGCGACAATAGGCATGGCTCCATTCAAGGCTTTGTATGGCAGTACTTGTAGGACACCTTTGTACTGGATTGAGACGGGAGAAAGAAAAGTCTTAGGTCCTGAGATGATTGAAGCTACAAGTGCTATGGTAGATATGATAAGAGAAAGGATTAAGTCTTGATCAATGAGACAGAAATCTTATGCTGATAAGAGAAGGACCGATTTGGAATTTCGGGTTGGAGAGAAAGTCTTTCTGAAGGTCTCACCAATGAAGGGTGTGATGAGATTCAATGTTAAGGGAAAGCTTAGCCCTCGTTACATTGGACCTTTCGAGATTTTGGAAAAGGTTGGACCTGTTGCGTATCGATTAGCATTACCTCCGTCTCTTGCTGGTGTGCACAATGTGTTTCATATTTCGATGCTCCGAAAATACATAGAGAATCCGGAACACATTTTGCAGCAAGCACCTGAAGGACTTAGTGCTGATTTGACCTATGATGAAGAACCGGCCGAAATCTTGGATAGAAAGGACAAGCAGCTGCGGAATCGCACCATTCCTTTGGTGAAGATTCGGTGGAAGAACCATACCCCTGAAGAAGCTTCTTGGGAGAAGGAAGAAGATATGAAGGAGAAGTTTCCTTACCTCTTTGGAAGCACAGTGCGCTTTCAATTTCGGGGACGAAATTTCTTTAAGGGGGGGAGAATGTAAAACCCAGCCCTAACCTTGACCCGGAAACCTTGTTATTTGTAGGTCCGATGACCCGAAGTAAAGTAAGAAGTCAGCTTTGGGCCATCCCAATAGAGGACTTGGTGTCTGGCTTTGAATCCATGAAAGTTGATGATGAGGTTCTATTTATGGAAACTGAATCCTGATGAAGATCTGATTAGTTGATGGACTTGGAGTGCTCTCTATCTTGGTTTGAAGGCATTTCTACCTATTAGGTAAGTCACTTGACTTGTGTGCAAAACCCCTTTAGGATTGGATTTGATCTAGACCTTCAATTCCCTGTTTTGGTCTTGCTGTCAGCATTGGTCGACTGATTGGTCGACGGACCATCGACCAATCCACTCGACCAATGAGTGCTGTCTTTGGCAATTAGGTTGTTCTTGCTCTATTTAAGTCCAATCTCGAGTCCACTTCGTATTTGCTGCCTCCAAACCCTCCGGAACGAACCAAAGACCTCTGCAAGTCATCTCTCTTGCATCCTTGGTGTTTTCTTGACGGATCTTCGTCGAAACTCTTCTTTTTGCATCAAAAGGTATGTCTACTCTCTCTTCTTCTCCTCCATCTTTGTTTTTCTTTCCTTTTTGAGTTGAGACAGTAGAAGAGATGCTGCATTCTCTGTTGCAAACATCTCTGAACATGTTCTCATGATCATCCTAAGGATTTGAGGCTAGAACAATGATCTTAACCATGATCATTGCAAGCTTTGAAGGAATCATGATCAAACCATGATTTAATCTCTGTTAAACTTCTAATCTGAATTCTGATCTCTTTGGATCTTCTATGTTGATCATGTTAGTAGTTAATTACTGTGTTTTCTTTCCATGATCCATAATCTATAGATTTCTAGTTGTTCTCTTCTACCATACTATGTGTTCTTCATGATGCATGATAGTTACATATATGGTAGGTTTTATTTCCATATTTAGATTTATGCTTCTAAGCCTTATTCCATGAAGATCTATGTATGTTTTCATGTTTTCATTACCGAAAGCAATGATCCATCCTCCTATTGTTCTTATCTTTGTTTTCTATTTCAAATTCATCAAGATCCATGGTTGAGTTAATTATGGTAACTTTTTGTTTCCTAATTTGGATCTTGATATCTTGATTTGATTGGTGTTTTGAGGTCCCCTATTTGTTAGAATACTACTGATGTAGTCTACCCCTTGATTAGTACCCTTTTGAACCACCAAATTCGGATTTCATATCTTAAAACTCTGATTTTATAGGCTACTGTCTGCATTGGTCGACTGATTGGTCGACTGGACCACTCGACCAATCCACTCGACCAATGAGTACAGCAACTCCAGAATTGGTCTGTGTTGGATGTTTTGGTATCTTTTCTGTTAGGGATCTTTCCTAATATGTTGTATATACTTGTTTAGGACCTTCTTCTCAAGTTTGCCAAGATCTTACTTGATTTCTTAGGATTCCTTTGCGAGTTATAAAAGGTAAGGATGGTTATTTCCTTAATTACATAGATAGCATGAATCTAGTTTCTATATTTGAATATCATTAATATGTTTCCTAAATTAGATTCTTACAATGATATACTACTGTTGCATAACTTTGATTACAGTAGCATTATTTATTCATGTTGAATTGATTCATGTATGATTTATTTACCAATGTTATACAAGTGATTGTAATTATTGATTTCTTTCCATATATGAAGTTACCATATATGTGATGATATGAATTGATGCATGTGTATGCTTAAGTATGGTTTGGAAAGGAGAGGTGTCCTTTCGACACTTCTGTCCTTGGACTACTACGGGAATATTATGGGATGTTTCCGGAGATGCCCTCTGGACACCTTCCTAAACTGTTGGATGACATATCTAGGATTGTCTAGTAGTGTTTGGCTAGGATGTCCTGTTATGTCGACCCTAATCGGAGGGGGTATTGAGACCGAACGACCCGTGGTAGCAATGGGGATTCATGGGCGCTCAAGACCGGTAACCAACCCGTGAGAGGACAGGAATCACATTGTGGGGGCCATTTATTGGTAGGGTTGCATATGGTTAGACTTGGGCTCACGGGCGCTTAAGACCGGTAACCAACCCGTGAGAGGACGTGAGAGCTTCCCGTTTACCATATGTGGATGATCAATAGGGTTGATGAGTCCGTAGTCCGAGTTGGTCGGTGCCATAGGATACGCCGACTCTAGTGTGAAGGATACCGGAAAGGATCGTCGGGACGAGGAATGGAAGTATCTTGATCTGACTTGATGTAACTAAGTAGAAGACTTGCATTTGGCTAGGTTTTACCCCGACATGCGCCAAGTACTTATACCAAATGGTTGTGAGAGAGTGTGTTGACTTAACCCCCGCCAAGGTTTGTCCCGAGGGATGAAGGACCCATTACCAATCGGCTGCTCAAGACCGGTGAAATGATCCGTGAGAGAATCCAAGATATCTTAAATGGTTGAGGATGTGAGTGGACTTTCCTAAAGAAGTACGGTGTTATGACTTAAAGCATGTCTCCTAATAGAGACCAGCATACATAGAGTTAGATTCATTCATTCATTGTTTGTCTCATATCATATTGCATTTATGAGTGTTCGGAATCCCGCCATTTATGTTATTATGGATTTTAATCGCCTTACTAAGTTTCTTTGAAACTCATTCCTTTATTGTACAATGTTGTTAGACTATCCCTGCAGTGCATCGAGTGTTATGACGGTCCCTATGAAGAAGCGCAAGGCGAAGAGGCATATCTCCGGGAAGGTGATTGCGGTTACCACAATTACTCTGAAGATCCCGCGAGTGGTTATGCTCCGTACGATGCTTAGTCCGACCATTGAGTGGAAGCGTCCTTGTGCTATTTATGAGATTTACACTTACAAGGATGTTGTCTATAAAGTGGAGAACAATTTAGTTACCCAATGTACTTGCTACTGGGATTAGATTTTGTCTAGTTTATTCTTTAGAGCTACTTTTCCGCTGGATGTAAAGTGGGATTTTTGCTTCACTTTACTTATCTGTTTGATACTCTGATTATATCTATTATTCTGATTCATTTATGATTCATTCTTCTTTATTGGATCTATGATTTATCTTCCGCACTCTTGTTATGATTGTTCATGATTATGTTATTGTTTATGTGGGAGGTTGATCACTCGATACCTGATCTTCGGGCTGTGGATCACACTCTCGGGTATGCCAGATAGGGTACCGGCTGGGAGGGCGTGACAACTGAGCTACTTGCTGTTGCATCATATTGCCCATAATGTTGGCAATATCACGAAAGCTTCCGACATTCGGGGCACCGGGCACATCAGGAGTACCTTGGTCACCAGTGTTGGTCTGTTGATCATGACCACCAATTGGTATCTCGTCACTTCTGTGACCACTGAATTCACCACGTCCACTTCTTAATGTAACCATTCTGCAAAAACTGAAATGTCAAAAACACCAGATTTCGAAGTTTCGACATAATCCACAAGTCCGAATGATTAAGTATCTTAAATCATGCTTAAATACATCCATTTAGTCATCAAACAATCAATCATAGGACAAAAATCACATTTTTCCAAAATCCAACAGCACTTGGGGCTACTAGGTCCTTTGGTCGAGTGCTTGGTCGAGTGCCCAATCGACCAAGGCTCACAGCACACGAATTTCAGGGTTTTAAGTGCCAAAATCCATTCCAAACACACTTCAAACCTTGCCAACTTGAGAGGGGACTCTAGAGGAGAAGTGCTAAGGCATTCCTAAGTGTTTTCCAAGTAGTTTGGTGCTTCAACAACAACACTACAACACTCAACAACTTCACACAAGGTAAATCATTCTTTTCTCACTCAAGTTCATCTTCTCAACTTGCAAATCATCCAAAAACCATGTGTTGCTTGTGTCTAATGCTAGAAATCATGCTTAGGAACACTTAGAAACATGCTCCACTAGTTTTTAGCACAATACCATGCTTAAACAACAAGTTTTACAACAATCTTGCACTTTCACATCGCTTCGTTCCCCAAATCGTTAACTTAAGAAAAATTTCGATTTCTCACAAACCGCTCGGAGTTTTCGCACGAAATCAAATGCTACACACTCAAAATGATATTGTGAACGTGAACATGTACTTTGATCACACCAATTCCAAAATTTTCAAAAATCCAATTTGACCTTGAATGCAAAATCCCCAAATTCCTTCTTGCTGAAATTTCAACTTTAGACTGAGATTTCGATCGATTTTCTCCAAATAAACTTCATAGACATGAAATTCCAAGTATTGCACACATGCTAGTATGTTCAAATTACATTTTCCCCAAATTTCGAATTTTGATGAAAATTACGAAAATGCCCTTCTAGCAGAATTTTCGAAACAATACTAACATGCAATGTCTTTTATCTTTTCCAACAGACATCACACCATGCAGAGAGGTGGATGAGACAGAGGTAGGATAGTTGGAGCTAGACGAGGCAGAGGTCGAGTTCCAGCTCAGCCTAAAGCAAAGGTCATATGACTCAATCGCTTCGACACAACACAGCAGAGTTCCCTGTATGAGGCATACTTCGAGTACTGCCGCATGGAGTATGGGCGACTTCTTTACTTACGAGAGCTAAGAGTATTCAGGTTCCGACAACGATTCGACACACAATCATGGACTCATCTCTTCACGGCGGACTTACTCGTCTATCTTGAGCTAGTGAGACTGTTCTTCAGCAACCTCACGTCTGTCGAGGAGGCTAGAGGACAAGGTCGTCCTTTCAGACTCATCATTGAGAGCAGGGTCAGAGAGACACAGATCCGCTTCTCCACTAGGGATTTGGCACACATTCTCCATGTACCACACTATCCAAAACAGTGCTTATGGATACCTGTTGGGGGCAGAGGTAGACCGATTCTTGATGCCATACGAGCTTCATGAGATATGCGCCACTCTCTGCGATGACACAGAGTGCTTCCTTTTGAGAGACAGTGGACAGATGACAGATTCGGCTAGGATCATCGGTCGCATTGTCGGCCGAAACATCATGCCGAAGGTCGGACATCACAACCGGGTTTCCGTGATGGAGGCCGTAGTTATCTACCACATCTACACAGGCTTTCAGATAGACTTATCCTACATCATCCAGCAGGTCATGATAGATCTAGTGGCACGTCCGAGTATGAGGAACCTTTGCTTCGGGAGACTACTGACATTGATCTTCCGTCACTTCAGGGTTAGTTTGGAGGATACAGAGGAGCTTACTGGTTCACTGGGATATACCATTGGGACTAGAAATATTAGGCAGATGAGGCTCACTCAGACTGTGAGGTCTCCAGGTCCAGATGGTGAGGAGGATACAGATGAGGATGAGGTGGAGGCTCCAGCAAATGAGGGTGATGCTGGTCCAGATTCTGATGATCGGCCAGAGGACACAAAGATGCATGAGGCTGATCCTGAGTATCCTAAGATTCCTAGATCACCACACTTCGAGACATGAGGCCCTTCACATTCAATCCCAGAGACTTCTGATCTAGGTGCTTAGATGAGATCGATGACTTCCATGCTAAAGAGGATGGAGGTTAGACAGAAGCAGATGTATGAGAGGATGGAGTCACGGCAGGATAGGATAGAGTCACAGATTACTCAGATGGCCGAGGATTTCAGAGCATTCAGAGATCAAAGGAGATCACCTAGATAGATTGTACTTAGGATTTCCTTTTTTATGCTTTTCAAATGTAAACTTCTCTTAAAGTTAATGAAGTTCTTTTTGTTTCACTTCATGATTGTGTATTATGCACCTTTCTTTTATTGCATTACATGACATTTGTTCAAATATAATTAGTGTATATTATTCAGAAATATTCAGTTATGCTTCATTAAACAGTTTCTAATCCAAGTGTTCTATTATTCACTTCTAAGAGTAGATGAGTCACTTCTGGATCTATGACTCAGGAATGTTCTGTTACTTTTTCTGTGGTTAATATTTCCTTGAACTTTGAGATCTGATAGCACTCTGTCACATCCCCCAGCCGGTACCCTAACAGGCCTACCCGGGAGTGTGATCCACAGCCCCGAAGATCAAGTATTGAGGAAATCATCCTCCCACATATACAATAACATAATCATAAACAGGAAATAATCAAGGTTTTTAATATTATAAACAAAAGATTCAAATCAGGAAATGAATAATCAATATAATCAGAGTGCGGAAAATGATACCAGATATCCGAAGATATCAAAATAGAGTAGAGAGAGGCAGAAACTCACTCCACAGATACAGCTGAACGTAGTATGTAAGTCTAAAAGGAATTACAACTGAAACAAAAGAAAAATAAGAAAGACAAACTAAACTTAAGAGTCTTCTATCCTATATATGACATCTTCAAAATAGTGGACTTCGTCAGTCCAACAGAGATGTTCCAACTCCACGTCACGTCTAATCGTAGTACGCAACTTGATCGCTCGAGGGATCATCAGTGTAATCTTGATTGTCGCCAACACCTTGCGTGTAGTACACTTCATCGGCTTGCACTTCATCGTACTGTCCGTCATAGTAGTCAGTACCTGTAAAATAGTCTAACAAAAGATTGTACCAAAAGGAATGAGTTTCGAAAGAAACTCAGTAAGGCAAGTTAACTCATAACAACATAAATAACATATATCAGAACATAACAAGATGCAATGTAGTATGAAACAAATAATGTATGTAGGCATCTAAACTCTATGTAAGCTGGTCTCTATTGGCAGACATGCTTTAAGTCATAGCACCGTACTTCTTTGGGTCGTCAGTCACTCCCCCTCAGCCAACCTGGCATCTTGGGTCTGCCAGGGTAATTGAGTAAACTCCTCATCAAACCATGTTTGGGGTTCAGATCACCACTCTCTCACATCACCATTGGTCTAAGTATTGGCACATGTCAGGGTTAAGCCTAGCCCAATGCAAGTCATCTACTCAGTCATATCAACTCAGTTCCAGATATGTCCATTCCTCGTCCCTGACGATCCTTTCCGGTATCCTTTGCACTAGAGTCCTAATAGTCCCTGACTACGGACTCATCAACCCTATTGGTTATCCACATATGGTAAACGGGAAGCTCTCATGTCTTCTCACGGGTTTGTTACCGGTCTTGAGCGCCCATGAGCCCAAGTCTAGCCATATGCAACCCTCCAATAAATTGCCCCCACAATATGATTCCCGTCCTCTCACGGGTTGGTTACCGGTCTTCAGCGCCCGTGAATCACAATGGTACCACGGGTCGTTCGGTCTCAATACCCTTCCGATTCGGGTCTGATATAACGGTTACATCCTGGCCAAACACTGCTAGACAACCCTAGGTATGACAACCAATGATTCGGGAAAGCGTCGATGGGCATCTTCAAAGAACATCCCATACTATTCCCTCCGATGTCCAAGGACAGAAGCATCAAAAGGACACTTCCCAATCTCAAATCATACTTAATCAAATACATTCTCAGATCAGTCATGACATACACAACCAACAATTCATCATATAAAAGAGAATGTAAAAGCATAATCCGATCAAGCAGTAATAAACATTTCATATACTTGAATAATGGAAAAGAATACATAAACAAGTACTACTGTTGTCACATCCTCCCAGCCGGTACCCTAACTGGCATACCCGAGAGTGTGATCCACAGCCCGAAGATCAGGTATCGAGTAATCAACCTCCCACAAAAACAATAACATAATCATGAACAATAATAATCGATGTGCGAAAGATAAACCATAGATCCAAATAAGGAAAGAATGAATCATATATAAATCAGAGTACTAAATATAATCAGAGTGTCTAAATCAAATAAGTAAAGTGAGGCGAAATCCCACTCTACAACCAGCAGAAATGTAGTTTTAAAAGAGAAGAAACAGAATGAAAACTATTCCCAATAGCAGGTACAATAGGTAACTAAATTGTTCTCAATCTTATAGACAATATCCCTATAAGTATAAATCTCATAAATAGCACAAGGGCTCTTCCACTCTATGGTCGGACTAAGCATCGTACGGAGCATAACCACTCGCGGAATCTTCAGTGTAATTGTCGTAACCGCAATCACTTTCCTAGAGATATGCCTCTTCTCCTTGCGCTTCTTCATACGAGCAGTCATGATATTCAGAATCTGTAGAGTAGTCTAACAACAGATATGGTACAAAAAGGAGTGAGTTTCAAAGAAACTCAGTAAGGCAGTTAAATCCATAATAACATAAATGGCAGGATTACAAAACAAACGTAAATGCAATATGGTATGAGACAAACAATGAATGTATGAATCTAACTCTATGTATGCTGGTCTCTATTGGCAGACATGCTTTAAGTCATAGCACCGTACTTCTTTAGGAAAGTCTCATTCACTCATCATCAGTTGGTAATGGGTCCTTCATCCCTATAGATATTCCATGGCTGGGGTATAGGTCACCACTCTCTCACATCACCATTGGTCTAGGTACCGGCGCATGTCAGGGTTAAAGCCTAGCCAACTGCAAGTCTTCTACTCAGCTACATCAAGTCAGATCCAGATACGTCCATTCCTCGCCCCTGGCATATCGTTCGGTCTCAATACCTCTCCGATTAGGGTCTGACATAACGGGACATCCTAGCCAAACACTACTAGACAGTCCTACATATGTCATCCAATAGTTTAGGAAGGTGTCCACAGGGCATCTCCGGAAACATCCCATAATATTCCCGTTGTAGTCCTAGGACAGAAGTGTCAAAAGGAACACCTCTCCTTTCCAAACCATACTTAAGCATACACAAGCATCAATCCATAACATCACATATATGGTAACTTCATATATGGAAAGAAATCAATAATTACATTCAACTTGTGTATAACTGGTAAGTAAATCATACATGAGTCAATTTAATATAATCAAGTAATGCTACTGATATCAAGACAGTACCACAGTAGTATAACATTATAAGAATCTAATTAAAGAAATAAATTAACAAGATTCAAATATAGAAACTAAGATATGCAATTTATGTTGTTAAGGAAGTAACCATCCTTACCTTTTATAACTTGCAAAGGAATCTTAAGAAATCAAGTAAGATCTTGACAAACTTGAGAAGAAGGTCCTAGACAAGTGTATACAACATATTAGGAAAGATCCCTAAAAGAAAAGATATCAAAACATCCAAAACAGACCGAATCTGGAGTTGCTGTACTCATTGGTCGATTGGATTGGTCTACTGTCCCATTCGACCAATCAATCGACCAATGGAGACAATGGCCTACAAAATCAGAGTTTTAAGAATAAAGAACCGAATTTGTTGGTTCCAAAGGGTACTAAACAAGGGGTAAACTACATTGGTTGTATCCTAACATATAGAGGACCTCAAAACACTAATCGAATCAAGTTTTCAAGTTACAAATTAGGAAACAAAAGTTACCATAATTAGATCAATCATGGTTCTTGAAGAATTCAAGATACAAATCATAGACAAGACCAATAGGAGAATGAATCATTGATTGTGATAAAGAAATCATGAAAAGCATGCATAGATCTTCAAAAAAAATAGATCTAAGACTGAAGAACATGAATCTAAATAAGGAAACAAAACTTACCATAAATGTATCAGTTATGGTTTTCGAAGAAAGCATGGTATGATCAAGAAGAAAGAACTAGAGATTGATAGGTTACAATTCCTGTAAAGAAAACATAGCGATTGACTACTAATATGATCAATAAAACAGATCTAAGAAGATCAGAATTTGAATAAAAAGATGAACAAAGACAAGATCATGATTTAGATCATGATTCCTTCAAAAGCTTGCAATGATCATGGTTAAGATCATCGCATTAGCCATTAATCCTTAGGAAGATCATGAGAGATAAGTTCAGAGATGTTTGCAACAGAGAATGTAGCATCTCCTCTACTGTCTCAACTCAAAAAGGATAGAAAACAAGGATGAAGAAGAAGAAGAGAGTGTAAACATACCTTTTTGTGTAAGAACACGAGTTTTGACGAAGATCCGTCAAGATAAACACCAAGGACGCAAGGGAGATGACTTGCAGAGGTCTTCGGTTCGTTCCAAAGAGTTTGGAGGCAGAAAATACGAAGTAGACTCGAGATTGGACTTAAATAGACCAAGCAAGACCTAATTACCAAAGACAGAACCCATTGGTCGAGTGGATTGGTCGACCAATTAGTTTAGCAAGTTCAAAACAGGGAATTGAAGGCTCAGATCAAATCCAAACCTAAAGGGGTTTTGCACACACACCAAGTGACTTACCTAATAGGTAGAAATTCCATCAAACCATGATAGAGAACACTCCAAGTCCATCAACTAATCCGATCTTCATCAAGATTCAATTTCCATAAATAGCACATTGTCATCAACACTCATGGATTCAAAGCCAGACACCAAGTCCTCCACTGGGATGGCCCAAAGCTGACTTCTTGCTTTACTTCGGGTTGTCGGACCTACAAACAACAGGGTTTCCGGGTCAAGGTTAGGGCTGGGTTTCACATTCTCCCCCCCTTAAAGAAATTTCGTCCTCGAAATTGAAAGCGTACCTGTGCTTTCAAAGAGGTGAGGAAACTTCTCCTTCATATCTTCTTCCTTCTCCCAAGAAGCTTCTTCAAGGGTATGGTTCTTCCACCGAATCTTACCAAAGGGATGGTGCGATTCTGCAGCTGCTTGTCCTTCTTATCCAGGATTTCAGCCGGTTCTTCATCTTAGGTCAAATCAGCACTAAGTCCTTCAGGTGCTTGTTGCAAAATGTGTTCCGGATTCTCTATATATTTTCGAAGCATCGAAATATGAAACACATTATGAACACCAGCAAGAGGCGGAGGTAATGCTAATCGATACGCAACAGGTCCAACCTTTTCCAAAATCTCAAAAGGTCCAATGAAACGAGGGCTAAGCTTTCCCTTAATATTGAATCTCATCACACCCTTCATTGGTGAAACCTTCAAGAAAACTTTCTCTCCAACTTGAAATTCCAAATCGGTCCTCCTCTTATCAGCATAAGATTTCTGTCTTGACTGGGTAGACTTAATCCTTTCTCTTATCATATCAATCATAGCACTCGTAGCTTCAATCATCTCAGGACCTAAGACTTTTCTTTCACCTGTCTCACCAAAGACAAAGGTGTCCTACAAGTACTTCCATACAAAGCCTTGAATGGAGCCATGCCTATTGTTGCTTGATAACTGTTGTTATAGGAAAACTCAACCAAAGCTAGGTGTTCATCCCAATTACCACCCATATCCACCACACAAGATCCGAGCATGTCTTCCAATGTCTGAATTGTCCGCTCGCATTGTCCATCGACCGTGGATGATGAGCTGTACTCAAGTTCAATTGGGTTCCCAAGGCCTTCTGCAAACTATTCCAAAACCTTGAGGTGAACCTAGGATCACGATCAGAAACAATACTCATTGGCACACCATGCAGGCGAACCACATTATCCACATAAAGCCTTGCTAACTTATCCAGAGTATGAGTGATCTTCATAGGAATGAAGTGGGCTGATTTGGTCAACCTATCAACAATCACCCACACGGTGTCATTGCCTTTACTTGTCTGAGGCAAGCTAGTCACAAAGTCCATAGAGATATCCTCCCACTTCCAACTAGGAATAGGAAGGGGTTGAAGTAATCCAAATGGGGGTTGATGAACGGCTTTCACACGTTGGCAAGTCTCTCACTTGGCAACAAAATTATCAACATCAGCCTTCAAACCAATCCACCAAAAATGTTCCTTCAAGTCCTTGTACATCTTGGTGCTTCCCGGTGTATAGTAAAGACTGACTGGTGTGCTTCCTTCAATATTTCCTTTTTAATTTCTTCGTTTGCAGGCACGCACAGTCTCCCTCTAAACAATAAAGCACCATCCATGGATATACCAAAGTCGGGGTCCGACTCAGGATTCGAAGAAATCTTCTCAACTTTGATCAAAAGTTCTTGATCGAACTCGCAGAAGCAACAATCTTATCTCTAAGGCCGAGATCTTGCCGTCATGGCGTAAAGAATAAAATCAGAATTCTCAGGGACAATTTCCAAATCAAAGCTCTCAATAGAAGACCACAATGGTAGAATCAAAGCATTCAAATCCAAAGTCTTCTTCTGGTTCTTCCTACTAAGAGCATTAGCAACAACGTTTGCCTTCCCAGGGTGATACTGAATATCACAATCATAATCAGAGATTAGTTCCAACCATCTCCTTTGTCTCATGTTCAACTCCTTTTGGGTAAAGAAGTATTTCAAACTCTTATGATCCGTGAAGATGGCAATCTTCTCACCGTAGAGGTAATGTCTCCAAATCTTCAAAGCAAAGACAACAGCGGCAAGTTCTAGATCGTGAGTGGGGTAATTCCGCTCATAATCTTTCAATTGCCGAGAAGCATAGGCTACGACCTTGCCATGTTGCATCAGTACACAACCCAATCCAATCTTTGACGCATCGGTATAAACTGTCATACCACCGGAACTATCAGGTATAGTCAAAACCGGGGCACTTGTCAATCTATCTTTCAACTCCTGGAAATTTTTCTCACAAAGGCCGACCAAACAAACTTCTCTTCTTTCCCTGGTCAACTTAGTCATAGGAGCAGCCAACCGAGAAAAGTTCTCAATAAACCTCCCGTAGTAACCCGCCAATCCAAGAAAACTTCTTATTTCCGTTACCGACTTCGGTCTTTCCCAATCAGCCACAAACTTGGACTTTTTCAGATCGACACAAATACCTTCAGCTGAAACCACATGACCAAGGAATACTACTCTCTTAAGCCAGAAATCACACTTGCTAAACTTGTCGTACAACTTCTTTTCTCGCAATCTTTGCAAAGTGAAACTTAGATGGCTCGCATGCTCTTCTTTGCTCTTCGAATAGATCAAGATGTCGTCGATGAAAACAATTACAAACTTATCAAGCACATCATGAAATACTCGGTTCATGAGGTCCATGAACACCGCAGGAGCATTGGTCAATCCGAAAGGCATGACTCTAAACTCGTAGTGGCCATACCATGTTCGGAAAGTTGTCTTGAAGATATCACTAGACTTCACTTTCAATTGGTGATATCCGGATCTCAAGTCAATCTTTGAGAACACAACTGCACCTTTCAACTGATCGAAGAGATCATCAATTCTGGGCAGCGGGTATCTATTCTTGATAGTCAGCTTATTCAACTCACGGCAGTCGATGCACAGGCGCATACTACCATCTTTCTTCTTGACAAACAAGACCGGAGCTCCCCAAGGTGATACACTAGTTGTACAAAACCTCTATCAATGAGCTCATTCAACTGGTTTTGCAACTCTTTCAACTCAGTAGGAGCCATCCTATACGGAGCTTTAGATACCGGAGCGGCACCAGGGACGAGATCAATAGAAAACTAAACATCCCCTGTCCTGGAGGCACTCCCGATAGATCATCGGGAAGACATCAACAAAGTCACGGACAACCCCGACTTCATCGACTCTTTTTCTCCACTTTACCCTTGCCTTCAAATGAAGCATCATCCACTAGGGCATAGACTTGCATCAAGTCATACAAGACAAGACCTTCTTACAAACCCTTCTTTTCTCACCAAGAAATTCAAAGACCGGACTTCCACAAATATGGAACTGAATCTTCTTTGAGGAACAAAGAAACACAGCTTTGTGGGCTGTTAACCAATCAATTCCCAAAATAACATCGAAGTCCTTCATATCAAGAAGTACAAAATTGGCTTCCAAGTTCTTCTCACCAATCAACACAGACATTTAACTAACCCTTTAACTAGTTTCACAACAGACCAAAGTAGGTGTACTAATCAACAAACAACTAGACAACTTCTCGGGGATTAGGTCAGTCTTCTTGATGAATGCAGATGACATGAACGAATGAGATGCACCCGTATCAAATAAGACAAATGCAGAAATAGAAGCGACTAACAATGTACCTGTAATCACTTCATGGCTTGGATCCTGCTCAGCACTGGAAATACTGAACACTCTACCAGAGGGGGGAGTAGGAGCACTCTTCACCACCGGAGCAAAGCTGTTGGACAGGCCGCTTCGGACAGCACGAGCGAAATGACCAGCTTGCTTGCAGTAAAAGCAAACAGGATTGCTGGGTCCAACTGGGGTAGCTGCAACAGGGGGCTTCTGAACAAAAGGCCTAGGATTCGCATTCACAGGCCTAGCACTTGCACTCACTGGTGGTCGGTTCCCGCCATACCGTCTAAACTGGCCGGGCTGCTGAAAACCCGAGTTCTGACCTACACTCCTAGGATGAAAAGCAGGAGTGGGGTAGGGTGTAGGTCTCACAAAACGCCGATCATTACGATCCACCAACCCAGGGTTCCTTGGCTGCCAGGGCCTTTGCATACGTGCATTCTCCTTCTCTCGTTTCTTCCAACTTCTTCGAGTTCGCACCACTTGAGCATAGCTCACTATAGGCTGGACTGTGAGGTAAGCTTTAATGGCAGGGCGCAGTCCTTTAAAGAACTTCTTCGCTTTGGCGAGATCGACCTTCGAGAATCTGGAGCAAAGAAATGAAGCTCCTCAAACTTCTGTTGGTACTCCAACACAGACAAAGATCCTTGTGTGAGAACCATAAACTCGGCTTCCTTCGCATCTTTCACCGCCTCGGGGAAATAATTCATGCAAAAAGCTTCTTTGAACAACTCCCAAGTTACAACTCCTGCATGCAAACCTTCCAAAACAAGCCGAGTGGAGGTCCACCATGCATCAGCTTCTTGTTGCAACTTCTGTTCAAAGAAACGAGATCTTCTCGAGCTTCCGAGCATTGCAGATGTCGGAAAGCCTTCTCCAACTCACGAAGCCACTTGTTAGGAAACAAGGGATCCTTGGTAACTCCAGTGAAAGTGGGCACTTGCATCTTCAGAAAACTCTCCATCAGGCGAGTATGAGGAGTTCCAGCTAAACCTCCCGCATTCAGGATTGCGGCATGAGGATTCACATTAGCACCAGTTCGAGTCTCATTATGCAGAGTCATGAAACCCGCCAACATCCGGGTTGAAACGAGCCGCTTGTCGTCGCATCATATTGCCCATAATATTGGCAATATCACGAAAGCTTCTAACATTCGGGGCACCGGGTATCTCATGGGTACCCTGATCATCATTAGGTATCTCACCACCTCCATGAGGTATTTCACCATCTCCATGACCACTGGATTCACCACTCCCACTTCTCAGAGTAACCATTCCCGCAAAAACTGAGAACATCAAAATACCGAATTTTGGAGTTTCAACATAAACCACAAGTCCAAATGATTTGAAAACTTAAGTCATGCTTAAATATATCCATATAGTCATCAAACAATAATCCATAAGGCAAAAATCACATTTTCAAAAAATTCAGCAGAAAATGAGGTCTCTGTGCCATTGGTCGAGTGATTGGTCGATCGACCCGATCGACCAATGAGTCGACCAATCAAGACAGAATACGAAAATTCGCATTATAAGCCTCATTTTCACATTCCAACTTCATTTTATCCTCTTTCAAAGGTGAGAGAGCTCTAGGGAAAGTCTCCAAAGGTTCTTCCAAGTGTTCTTGAGGTGTCTTGGTGCTTCAACACACAACCATCACAAACAAGGTAAATCTTTCATTCTTTCTTCCATTTTCATCTTCTCATGCTTGCATTTCAACAAAACCATGTTTTGCTTGCATCCAATGCTAGAAATCATGCTTAGGAATTCTTAGAAACATATTCCCTAGGTTTTAAACACAATGCCATGCATAGACAACAAGTTCTAACATATTGATGCTCATCTCGCAACGTTTTCGTACCGAAATTGTTAACTTTAGAAAATTTTCGTTTTCTCACAAACCGCTTGAAATTTTCGCACGAAATCAAATGCTACATGCTCAAGATGATATTGCAGATATGTCCATAAAATTTGATTTAACCAATTTCAACTTTTCAAAAATCCAATTTTGACCTAAATTGCAAAATCCCCAAATTTTCCTTCTTGCTGAATTTTTCGCTTTAATTCAAGTTTTCGATCGACTTTCTTCAAACAAACTTCATAGACATGAAATTCCAAGTATTGTGCACATGCTAGTATGTTCAAATCAAATTTTCCCCAAATTTGAAATTTTTCAAAAAATTACGAAAATACCCTTTTTGCTGAAATCATAAAGTAGCACTAACTGGAAATGTCTCTTGTCTCTTTCACAGATACACACTATGCAGAGGGGAGGGCGAGGACGAGGTAGAGGTCGTGGTCGTATTGTAGGGGCACTCAGGGGCAGAGGTCAGGTTCCTTCAGAGCCTAGACAGGAGGTTCGGAGACCGGACATGTTCGACACACCTCAGGCCGAGTTTTTGTACGAGGCCTACTTCGATCTACGCAACATCGAGCTGGGACGTCCGCTTCACCTACGCCAACTCGAGTCTTTAGGATTCGGCGAGAGATTCGACACGTTGCGGTGGACACATCTCTTCACCGAGGATCTGCCGGTATACCCGGAGCTAGTGAGGTTGTTCTTCAGCAACCTTACTTACACTGAGGAGGCTCGAGGTCAAGGACATCCACTTAGACTTGTCCTCAGGAGCATGATCTTCCAGACTCAGATTCGCTTTTCCACCCGATCACTGGCTGAGATCTTGCGGGTTCCTTACTATCCACAGCAGTGTGTGTGGATACCTGCGGGAGCAGATTTGGACAGCTATCTGATGCCGTATGAGCTACGCGAGATATGCTCCACACTATGGGATAGTCGCCGATGCTTCACTCCGTGGACCAGCGGACAGATGACAGATTCTACACGGATTATCGGTCGCATAGTCGGCCGAAACATTATGCCGAAGGCCGGACATCACCATCGGGTCACAGTGATGGAGGCCTTAGTCATTTACCGCATCTACATGGGCTTCGAGATCGATCTCTCCTACATCATTCAGCAAGTCATGCTGGACTTGGTTCTGTGGCCTAGCATGTGGAACCTTTGCTATGGGAGGCTACTGACCTTGATCTTCAGGCATTTCGGGGTGAGTTTCGAGGATACACCAGTGGACACTGGTTCACAGGGATATGTTATCGGGACTCGGACCATTCTTCAGATGAGACTGCAGCAGACTGTAAGATCTCTTGGTCCAGAGGGTGAGGATGATGAGGAGACAGAGGATGAGGATCAGGAGTCAGAGGATGGAGGAGAGGATATCGGTCTTGATAGTGATGATCAGGCCGGAGACGATACAGAGATGCACGAGGCTGGGCCAGTGCATCACGAGTTTCCTTCATCGCACTTCGAGGCAGCTGGCCCCTCTCATGCAGTTCCAGAGACTTCAGATCTTGGGGCACAGATGAGATCGATGACTTCCATGCTAGAGATGATGGAGGTCAGACAGGAGCAGATGTATGAGAGGATGGAGTCACGACAAGATAGGATAGAGCATCAGGTGACTCAACTAGCGGAGGAGTTCAGAGCATACAGAGCTTAGAGGAGATCACCTAGATAGACTGTACCTTAGGGTTTTCATTTATGCATTTCAGATATAATCGTTGTAAGTGCTTTTGAAATTAATGAAGTTTATTTTGTTTCACTTAATTATTGTATATTATGCACCTTTCTTTTATTTGCATTAGTGACATTTGTTTAAGTATAATAATGGTATGTTATTCGGAAATGTTCTGTTATGCTTCATTGGTTAAGTTTCTAATCCAAGTGTTCTATTATTCACTTCTAAGAGTAGAGGAGTCATTTCAGATCTATGACTCAGGAATGTTCCGTTATTGTCTTTTGTGGTTAGGATTTCCTTGAACCTTGGGCTCTGATACCAATCTGTCACATCCTCCCAGCCGGTACCCTAACTGGCATACCCGAGAGTGTGGTCCACAGCCCGAAGATCAGGTATCGAGTAATCAACCTCCCACATAAACAATAACATAATCATGAACAATAATAATCGATGTGCGAAAGATAAACCATAGATCCAAATAAGGAAAGAATGAATCATATATAAATCAGAGTACTAAATATAATAAGTGTCTAAATCAAATAATTAAAGTGAGGCGAAATCCCACTCTACAACCAGCGGAAATGTAGTTCTAAAAGAGAAGAAACATAATGAAATCTAATCCCAATAGCAGGTACAATAGGTAACTAAATTGTTCTCAATCATATAGCCAATATTCCTATAAGTATAAATCTCATAAATGGCACAAGGGCGCTTCCACTCTATGGTCGGGCTAAGCATCGTACGGAGCATAACCACTCGCGGAATCTTCAGTGTAATTGTCGTAACCGCAATCACTTTCCTGGAGATATGCCTCTTCTCCTTGCGCTTCTTCATACGAGCAGTCATGATATTCAGAACCTGTAGAGTAGTCTAACAAACATTGTACAAAAGGAATGAGTTTCAAAGAAACTCAGTAAGGCAGTTAAATCCATAATAACATAAATGGCAGGATTACAAAACAAACATAAATGCAATATGGTATGAGACAAACAATGAATGTATGAATCTAACTCTATGTATGCTTGGTCTCTAATGGCGTACATGCTTTAAGTCATAGCACCGTACTTCTTTAGGAAAGTCTCATTCACTCATCATCAGTTGGTAATGGGTCCTTCATCCCTCAGGATATTCCATGGCTGGGGTATAGGTCACCACTCTCTCACATCACCATTGATCTAAGTACCGGTGCATGTCATGGTTAAAGCCTAGCCAAATGCAAGTCTTCTACTCAGCTACATCAAGTCAGATCCAGATACGTCCATTCCTCGCCCCTGGCGATCCTTTCCGGAATCCTTCACACTAGAGTCCTCATAGTCCCTGACTACGGACTCATCAACCCTATTGGTCATCCACATATGGTAAACGGGAAGCTCTCACGTCCTCTCACGGGTTGGTTACCGGTCTTAAGTGCCCGTGAGCCCAAGTCTAACCATATTCAACCCTACCAATAAATGGTCCCCACAATGTGATTCCTGTCCTCTCACGGGTTGGTTACCGGTCTTGAGCGCCCATGAATCCCCATTGCTACCACGAGTCGTTCGGTCTCAATACCCCTCCGATTAGGGTCTGACATAACAGAACATCCTAGCCAAACACTACTAGACAGTCCTAAATATGTCATCCAACAGTTTAGGAAGGTGTCCAGAGGGCATCTCCGGAAACATCCCATAATATTCCCGTAGTAGTCCTAGGACAGAAGTGTCAAAAGGAACACCTCTCCTTTCCAAGCCATACTTAAGCATACACAAGCATCAATCCATAACATCACATGTATGGTAACTTCATATATGGAAAGAAATCAATAATTACATTCAACTTGTGTATAACTGGTAAGTAAATCATACATGAGTCAAATTAATATAAACAAGTAATGCTACTGATATCAAGACAGTACTACAGTAGTATAACATTATAAGAATCTAATTAAAAAAATAAATTAACAAGATTCAAATATAGAAACTAAGATATGCAATTTATGTTGTTAAAGAAGTAACCATCCTTACCTTTTATAACTTGCAAAGGAATCTTAAGAAATCAAGTAAGATCTTGACAAACTTGAGATGAAGGTCCTAGACAAGTGTATACAACATATTAGGAAAGATCCCTAAAAGAAAAGATATCAAAACATCCAAAATAGACCAAATATGGAGTTGCTGTACTCATTGGTCGATTGGATTGGTCTACTGTCCCAGTCGACCAATCAGTCGACCAATGGAGACAGTGGCCTACAAAATCAGAGTTTTAAGAATAAAGAACCGAATTTGGTGGTTCAAAAGGGTACTAAACAAGGGGTAAACTACATTGGTAGTATCCTAACATATAGAGGACCTCAAAACACTAATCGAATCAAGTTTTCAAGTTACAAATTAGGAAACAAAAAGTTACCATAATTAGATTAATCATGGTTCTTGAAGAATTAAGAATACAAATCATAGACACGAACAATAGGAGAATGAATCATTGATTTTGATAAAGATATCATGGAAGGCGTACTTAGATCTTCAAGAAAATAGATCTAAGAACATGAATCTAAATAAGGAAACAAAACTTACCATAGATGTATCAGTCATGATTCTTGAAGAAAGCATGGTATGATAGAAGAGGAACAACTAGAGATTGATAGATCACGGATTATGTAAAGAAAACACAGCGATTGACTACTAATATGATCAATATAATAGATCTAAGAACATCAGAATTTAAATCAAAGATAAACGAAGACGAGATCATGATTCCTTCAAAAGCTTGCAATGATCATGATTACGGACATTGCTTTAGCCTTTAATCCTTAGGAAGATCATGAGAGATAAGTTCAGAGATGTTTGCAATAGAGAATGCAGAATCTCCTCTACTGTCTCAACTCAAAAAGGAAAGAAAACAAGGATGAAGAAGAAGAAGAGAGTGTAAACATACCTTTTTGTGTAAGAACACGAGTTTTGACGAAGATCCGTCAAGATAAACACCAAGGATGCAAGGGAGATGACTTGCAGAGGTCTTTGGTTCGTTCCAAAGAGTTTGGAGGCAGAAAATACGAAGTAGACTCGAGATTGGACTTAAATAGAGCAAGCAAGACCTAATTACCAAAGACAGAACCCATTGGTCGATTGGATTGGTCGACTGGTCCAGTCGACCAATGAGTCGACCAATCAGTTCAGCAACTTCGAAACAGGGAATTTAAGGCCTAGATCAAATCCAAACCTAAAGGGGTTTTGCACACACACCAAGTGACTTACCTAATAGGTAGAAATGCCTTCAAACCATGATAGAGAGCACTCCAAGTCCATCAACTAATCCGATCTTCATCAAGATTCAGTTTCCATAAATAGAACCTCATCATCAACACTCATGGATTCAAAGCCAGACACCAAGTCTGTAAAACCCAGCCCTAACCTTGACCCGAAAACCTTGTTATTTGTAGGTCCGATGACCCGAAGTAAAGTAAGAAGTCAGCTTCGGGCCATCCCAGTGGAGGACTTGGTGTCTGGCTTTGAATCCATGAAAGTTGATGATGAGGTTCTATTTTTGGAAACCGAATCTGATGAAGATCTGATTAGTTGATGGACTTGGAGTGCTCTCTATCTTGGTTTGAAGGCATTTCTACCTATTAGGTAAGTCACTTGACTTGTGTGCAAAACCCCTTTAGGATTGGATTTGATCTGGACCTTCAATTCCCTATTTTGGTCTTCTTTGTCGACATTGGTCGACTGATTGGTCGGCGGGCCGATCGACCAATCCACTCGACCAATGAGTGCTTGTCTTTGGCAATTAGGTTGTTCTTGCTCTATTTAAGTCCAATCTCGAGTCCACTTCGTATTTGCTGCCTCCAAACTCTCTCGGAACGAACCAAAGACCTCTGCAAGTCATCTCTCTTGCATCCTTGGTGTTTTCTTGACGGATCTTCGTCGAAACTCTTCTTTTTGCATCAAAAGGTATGTCTACTCTCTCTTCTTCTCCTCCATCTTTGTTTTTCTTTCCTTTTTGAGTTGAGACAGTAGAAGAGATGCTGCATTCTCTGTTGCAAACATCTCTGAACATGTTCTCATGATCATCCTAAGGATTTGAGGCTAGAACAATGATCTTAACCATGATCATTGCAAGCTTTTGAAGGAATCATGATCAAACCATGATCTAATCTTTGTTAAACTTCTAATCTGAATTCCGATCTCTTTGGATCTTCTATGTTGATCATGTTAGTAGTTAATTACTGTGTTTTCCTTCCATGATCCATAATCTATAGATCTCTAGTGTTCTCTTCTACCTTACTATGTGTTCTTCATGATGCATGGTAGTTACATATATGGTAGGTTTTATTTCCTTATTTAGATTTATGCTTCTAAGCCTTGTTCCTTGAAGATCTAAGTATGTTTTCATGATACCTTTACCTGAAGCAATGATCCATCCTCCTATTGTTCTTGTCTTTGTTTTCTATTTCAAATTCATCAAGATCCATGGTTGATTTAATTATGGTAACTTTTTGTTTCCTAATTTGGATCTTGATATCTTGATTTGATTGGTGTTTTGAGGTCCCCTATATGTTAGAATACTACTGATGTAGTCTACCCCTTGATTAGTACCCTTTTGAACCACCAAATTCGGATTTCATATCTTAAAACTCCGATTTTATAGGCTATCTTTCCCGCATTGGTCGATGATTGGTCGATCGGGACCAGTCGACCAATCCACTCGACCAATGAGTACAGCAACTCCAGAATTGGTCTATGTTGGATGTTTTGGTATCTTTTACGTTAGGGATCTTTCCTAATATGTTGTATATACTTGTTTAGGACCTTCTTCTCAAGTTTGCCGAGATCTTACTTGACTTCTTAGGATTCCTTTGCGAGTTATAAAAGGTAAGGATGGTTATTTCCTTAATTACATAGATAGCATGAATCTAGTTTCTATATTTGAATATCATAGATATGATTCCTAAATTAGATTCTTACAATGATATACTACTGTTGCATAACTTTGATTACGGTAGCATTACTTATTCATATTAAATTGATTCATGTATGATTTACTTACCAATGTTATAAAAGTGATTGTAATTATTGATTTCTTTCCATATATGAAGTTACCATATATGTGATGATATGAATTGATGCATGTGTATGCTTAAGTATGGTTTGGAAAGGAGAGGTGTCCTTTTGACACTTCGTTTCTTGGACTACTACGGGAATATTATGGGATGTTTCCGGAGATGCCCTCTGGACACCTTCCTAAACTGTTGGATGACATATCTAGGATTGTCTAGTAGTGTTTGGCTAGGATGTCCTGTTATGTCGGACCCTAATCGGAGGGGGTATTGAGACCGAACGACCCGTGGTAGCAATGGGGATTCATGGGCGCTCAAGACCGGTAACCAACCCGTGAGAGGACAGGGAATCACATTGTGGGGGCCATTTATTGGTAGGGTTGCATATGGTTAGACTTGGGCTCACGGGCGCTTAAGACCGGTAACCAACCCGTGAGAGGACGTGAGAGCTTCCCGTTTACCATATGTGGATGATCAATAGGGTTGATGAGTCCGTAGTCAGGGACTATGAGGACTCTAGTGTGAAGGATACCGGAAAGGATCGTCAGGGACGAGGAATGGAAGTATCTGGATCTGACTTGATGTAACTAAGTAGAAGACTTGCATTTGGCTAGGTTTTACCCCGACATGCGCCAAGTGCTTATACCAAATGGTTGTGAGAGAGTGTGTTGACTTAACCCCCTGCCATGGTTTGTCCCGAGGGATGAAGGACCCATTACCAATCGGCTGCTCAAGACCGGTGAAATGATCCGTGAGAGAATCCAAGATATCTTAAATGGTTGAGGATGTGAGTGGACCTTCCTAAAGAAGTACGGTGCTATGACTTAAAGCATGTCTGCCAATAGAGACCAGCATACATAGAGTTAGATTCATTCATTCATTGCTTGTCTCATATCATATTGCATTTATGTTTGTTCCGGAATCCTCGCCATTTATGTTATTATGGATTTTTAAGCGCCTACTTGAGTTTCTTTGAAACTCATTCCTTTATTGTACAATGTTGTTAGACTATCCTGCAGTGCTTGAGTACTATGACGGTCCCTATGAAGAAGCGCAAGGCGAAGAGGCATATCTCCGGGGAAGGTGATTGCGGTTACCACAATTACTCGAAGATCCCGCGAGTGGTTATGCTCCGTACGATGCTTAGTCCGACCATTGAGTGGAAGCGTCCTTGTGCCATTTATGAGATTTACACTTACAAGGATGTTGTCTATAAAGTGGAGAACAATTTAGTTACCCAATGTACTAGCTACTGGGATTAGATTTTATTTAGTTTATTCTCTTTAGAGCTACTTTTCTGCTGGTTGTAAAGTGGGATTTTTGCCTCACTTTACTTATCTGTTTGATACTCTGATTATATCTATTATTCTGATTCATTTATGATTCATTCTTTCTTATTTGGATCTATGATTTATCTTCCGCACTTTTATTATGATTGTTCATGATTATGTTATTGTTTATGTGGGAGGTTGATCACTCGATACCTGATCTTCGGGCTGTGGATCACACTCTCGGGTATGCCAGATAGGGTACCGGCTGGGAAGGCGTGACAAAGTCCTCCACTGGGATGGCCCAAAGCTGACTTCTTGCTTTACTTCGAGTCACTGGACCTACAAATAACAAAGTTTCTGGGTCAAGGTTAGGGCTGGGTTTCACAACCACAAACCCACATTGCAACCACGGGTTGCTCGGACTCAATTCTCTTCCGATCGAGTCTAATATAACAGGGACATCCTAGCCAAACACTTCTAGACATTCCCTAGGTATGTCAACCAGTGATCGGGGAGAGCGCCAAGGGGCACCATAGGAAAATGTCCCATACCACCTCCACTGGTGTTGTCTTCCTTTAGCTACTTGGGTGTGAAGACAAGTTTAGAGGCATGGCTGCTACTTGGTCTTTAGGTGTTGAGAGGCTTTGGATTGAGATAGATTTGGTGTCATTGGTGTTAGAAATGGAAGAACTTCACATTCTTAGGTCTGTGTTGCAGCTCTAGTATGGAGTAAGACTTTACATTGAGTGGATAGTTTGGAGGATTACCCATTGTTACGGGAAGGCAAATTCCATTGCTGACTTTATTTGAAAAATTAGTGACAAAGGATCAAACTTATTCCCCTATAGGGGAGTGGCTAGAACATGTCATGTGATAAGCATGCATTTATTATTACTTATTTATTTTAATTTCTCACACTTAGTTAATTAAAAGAGAGCTAATTGAGTATTTTTGTGTCTTTTTCAAGAATAAGGTGATTTTGGTTATTACAGATAATGTGGAGCAAAGTTGGCAAATATATTAGAGGATCTTAATTAAAATAAAATTATGGGATTCAATCTTGCTGCTTAAGAAATCATGAATGCTAACACCAACTCAATTAATGCAAGGAGAGCATGAATATTAGCCAAATTGGAAACAAGTGGAACTCCAAGGAACAAAATTGGTAATAAGATCTGAAAATCATATTAACAGACCCACCTTGAATATTTTGGAAATATCTCTCTCGTTTGAACTTGGATTGTGGTGATCCAAGATACTATGGAAAGATAACAAAAATATCTACAACTTTTTAGATTTGAGTTTTCCCAGAATTCGAATGAATAAAGGTCAAATTGATGGATAAAAAGGACGCATTCATTGTGTCCGAGATACATTAAAGAGATGCCAACCACATAGAAAAAGGAGAAGACGGCGAACATAGATCTTGGCTCTCATCTCTCTCTCTCTCTAAATTTCATCTTTATTTATTTTATGAGCTTTGTTATAATGAGTAGCTAGTTTCTATTTTTTGGGATGTAGATGAATCATTGATTGTTTCATTAATTTGATTGTTCTATGTCTTCTAGTTGACCTTTTTAATTGTGTTTGACTCTGGCTAAAGATGTTCTATAGCTAAGCAAACTAAGCGTGCCAAGCTTCGGCGAAGGACGATAATCTTGCGAAGATAGGGCATATCGAGGAAAGACCTTCATTTGTTCTGAAGCGTAAAGTTATATCGGTTAGTGAAAAGCATTGGGGATTCGAAATTCCAAAGATCCTCACGTATTCATAGTTTAAGTTTTTGCATTGATTAATAGTATAATTTCTTTGTGTTTTTCTTAGTAGAATAAAAACAATTTAGTTTATTTTAAATTAGGTTTTGTTGAATTCAATCTTAGTAACTTAGCCTTTTAGTTCCCCATAGTTTCACCTCGTACTTTTTGCTGGGTAGATTAGTATAGGATTTTATTTTTTATTGGTTATCGACACTATCAAATTTTGGTGCCGTTGCCAGGGAACCAAAGCATGGGTGCTAGGATTGATTTTATCAATTAGGCATAATTTTTAGAGTAAATTTTAGTGTTTTTAATTTCTAATTTTTTGTTCTTTGGTTATTAACTTATCTCTTTTTCTTTTGTTTTATAAGTAACTGCAAGAGTAGCAATTTGATAATTAGTTTAGGTTGTTATCTTTTATTTCTTAGATATAATTGTATTTAAGACATTTCAATTGTAATATTTGCATTAGATTGGGTTGTTTAGGTAAATTTTTTAAAAATCCCCATTCCACAGATTCCAAATGTGTAATTTTTGTTTGAAAGATTACGTGGATTGCGCTTTAGGTACGTCCTAAACTCTCTCTTTGGCTGCAGTTATTTTCTTTTGATTTTCTTTCTTTAGCTATTTTTTTCTGTGTATGCATGGTCGTCAATCCCTAAACTCTGAGTTGACCCCGCTTGACTTAGAATTAAAACAAACCTTGGCCAACCTTAGAAGGCAAAGAATCATGGCAAACAATAAGCCTCCAATGAGGCCCTTGAGTGAGCATTTCATTCCTACGACATATACTCCGGATTCTTGTATTAAGTTCCCTAACATAGAGGTGGCTCAATATGAGATCAAGTCTAGTGTGATTCAAATGCTACCATCTTTTTATGGATTCGCCAATGAAGAGCCTTATAAGCACTTAGATCAGTTTTTAGAGGTGTCCTCCATGGTTAAAATTCAAAACCTCTCAATCAATGCTTTAAGGTTACTTCTTTTCCCTTTCTCCCTTAAAGATAAAGCCAAGCATTGGCTTCATTCCTTAGACAATGTTAAAATTTCCACTTGGATAGAAATGAAACAAGAGTTCCTTAAAAAATATATTCCCCATTGGCCATACCAATAGCCTTAGGAGAGCAATAACGAGTCTCTCCCAACAAGAAGGAGAACAATTTCATGAGGCATGGGAAAGACTTAAAGAATTACTTAGGAAGTGCCCCCACCATGCCGTTCCTAAATGGCAATTAGTTCAATGCTTTTATGATGGTCTTAGAGACCGACATAGGCAAATGGTTGATTCTTCTTATGGTGGGACTTTCATGCACAAAGATGAGAATGAGGCATGACAACTTTTTGAGATCCTTAGTGAAAACTCCCAACATCATGCTTCAGCGGCTAGGACTAAGATTCCATCCACCGGGCAACTAAAGAAGAGCGATCGCTATGAGATCAATCCTACCATTGAGATGAGCACTAAGGTTGACTTGCTATCAAAGAAATTGGACTATCTCTTGTCATTAGGACAACAAACCCTAAATCTGTTTCCTACAAGTCTCTCTCCACCTAATCAGACTAAAGCATGTGCTTTATGTTCTAGCCTTTCCCTCAATGTCACTTATTGCTATTTGGCTACTTAATACCTTAAGTTCATTCAAGAGCATCACATTTGGCCCAGGAGTTTCTAAATTGAGCAATGACCCATTTTCCAATACCTACAACCCAGGATGGAGAAACCACCCTAATTTTTCATGGCGAAACCCAATGCCCAATCCCTCTAATCAAATACCTTATAAGCCACCTCCATTTAATATGCAACAAAATGCCTATAGGAATGAGCAAGCATCAACTTTGCAACCCTCACAAAATTCATCATTTGAGGATTAGGTACTACATGCGCTTAGTGAACTATAACAAAACACTCAATTGTTGCATTCCCATTCTCAGTCCATTGACAAATTGGACCCAACTTGGTCAACTAATTGATGCCATCAGTAGGAGGGAGGTTGGCTAGTTACCTAGTCAACCAATAGGTAACCCTAATCATCAAATTGGGTCTAGGAAAGAACTCCAAGCAGTCTTTGTTGTGACACGTAGTTGGAAGGAATATTATACACCTTTGCCTACTCCTAAGCCATTGCCCATTGATCTTGAGAGTCGAGAAGAGGTTGATTTGACCCATGAGACTGGTGATGATGCACACAAGCCTAGTAAAGAGACACCACCTGTGAGTATTCCCTATCAATTTAATCATAAGGGGTCGCACATTCCAATTGTGGAGGGTCTACTCTTATGTCTTACGCTCCAAAAGCCCCCTTCCCTGAAGCTCTTGAGTCCTCAATTCCAGATTCTAGAAAGAATGCTAAGATGCAAGAGATGATTGATTTATTCCAACAAGTTCGTATCAATCTCCCACCATTGGATGCTATCAAGTAAATCCCAGCTTATGCTAAGTTTCTACAAGATTTATGCACCCAAAAGCGTAAGTTGAGAACTCAAACTCCTAAAACTGTGCACCTAACTAAACAAGTCAGCTTGGTAATTTCCAACCAACTGCCCCCTAAACTTAAAGATCCAACCTTTAATTTCATGTGTCATTGGAGATCTATCCATAACTAAAGCATTGCTTGATTTGGGAGCTAGTGTGAATATTTTACCCGGTTCAGTTTATGATAGATTTGGTCTAGGAGATTTGAAACCCACTTATGTGATTCTACAATTAGCAGACCGCTCAATCAAATGACCCCGTGGGCAACTTGAAAACGTTTTGGTAATGGTTGAGGATCAATATTTTCCTATAGATTTTCAGATCCTAGATATGGACAATACAACTACCGATAAGTTACCACCAGTCATTCTTGGATGGCCCTTTTTATCCACTGCAAGTGCTTGCATCAATTGTAGATTGGGTGTCATGGACATATCATTTGGCAATAAGAAACTTAGAGTCAACATCATCAATGCGTCCTTAAGCCCAAATAGGGATGAAGAGTGCTTTGCGATTAACCTTATTGATGAGGTAGTGGTTGATTATACTCCACACATGATTATTGATGATCCACTACAGCATTACTTGACATTTAGGAATTTGACTTGAATATTGAGTACGTCAACACATTGTTGGACACTTTCACTTCTTTGGAGAAGTCACCATTCACATTTAGATTCGAGCCTCCACCTCTATTGGCTGCATCTCCCCAACCCTCATTCCTCATATCTCCCCCTAAGTTGGATCTTAAACCTCCCCCTTCCAATATAAAGTATGCATTCTTAAGACAAAATGAAACCTTGCCTATCATTATTTCTTCTGATCTATCATCTAGGCAAGAGGACCAACTTTTAGGAGTGCTTTTTGAATTCAAGGTAGCCATTGGCTGGTCCTTAGCTGATCTTAAGGGCATAAACCCTTCTATATGTATGCCTAGGAGAAATTGTGAAGATAGAGCGAAACCCCGTAGGGATCCTCAATGTCGTTTGAATCCTAACATGAGAAAGGTAATGAAAATTTTGGTAATTGACTGGTTATATGACAATGTTGTCTACCCAATCTCTAATAGTAAATGGGTCAGTCCTACCCAAGTTGTCCCTACAAAATCCGACATCAATGTGGTTCCAAATGACAATGATGATCTTGTCCCAATTTGAACTGCTATGGGTTGGCATGTTTGCGTTAATTACCAAAAGTTGAACAATGTTACCAAGAAGGATCACTTCCCCATGCCATTTATTGACCAGATTTGGAACTCACATACTAGACATACTTGTGAAGTTAACAGTCAGCGAATTAAGCTTTATATTGATGGCCTAGCTGAGGCCCAACTTATTGAGGAGTTGGACCTAGAAAACTTACCTCAATAATCTTCATGAGTCTCTCACTGAGTATGGCTGAAGACTCCAAACTTAGTGCTTTATGGGAAGCAACCCATTTGTTTAGATGTTATTTCTTGTTCTTTTCTTTGTTTGGTTGTTAGGTTTTATTGTTGCATGCTCTATCACAATTTCAAGCATCAGGTACACTCTTCCCTCTATTTACTTCTATTATGTTCTTCTTTTCCTTTATATCTTGTGTGCATTGAGGTCACCGCATAATTTAAGTGTGTGTGTGTGGGGGGGGGGGTGTCAACTCGAGTAGGACTTGTTGATAGTTGCTAGAGCATTGTCACAAAGAGTAAAAGTGCATAATTTTTTTTCTTGGCTTTGGTAAGAATTACATTTTAATAATTTGCTTCGATACAAAATGAGAGTTTAGGGTTTTAGAAATTCCATCCGCTGTGATGAACACCCTCTTGAGAGAATAGTAATGAGTTTTACATTTTGAGATTGAGGTTGAATCGGAAATAGGAACTCCAGGTAGTCCAAAAGGTCTGACCATCTAGTGGTCTTGTATTGCCTTGTGCTTATGGTGACAAGTTTGAGACTGATTTTAGACTATTTAAATGTGAATTGAATTGAAATATAATGTGAAAATAAATAAATAAATACAAGAAAAAAAATCTACTGAAGTTTAAAGTTTAGACTTTCTTCTTAGTAACCGGGTCTCGATGTACATCCTACCTCATGTCAAACAGTTGGGGTGTCTTTGGTCCAGTCTTGGCATGTAGCTTAGTTAGTTTGAGTAAGTAAGTTCGAGGGGTGTTCTACACCTAGTCCCTTAAGGCCATCTGGCTTGAGAGAGGTTGACCCAACACTCGTTACATAGGCCATCTAGAAAGCTTACAAGGCAAGACATTGCACGGACTATAATTTTGAGCATTAAAGAAATAAGTGAATTAATGTGCTTAGAAAGGTGAAATGTCTAAGAAGTTCAAAATTGCTCAGATCCTAAGTTCTTGGTATTACTTGGTACCTATACTAGACTTATCTGAGGGTGAACTGGTGGGCTGAAGATAAGAGGAGACTTCTCAATTGAATCACTTGCCTAGAGCTAGATTCAAGAAAGGGTGTAAAGAGCTTAAGTGTGGGGGTATGTATATTCCCTTTAATATTTAATGGAGTGTCTTTGTTTTAAAATCTATCTTTTTACTCTTACTATTATTGCCAGAACGACTAGAAAAGCACTTAAAAATTTTGTGTGTATATTCTCTGCAAACACTCACGAGACACAACTCGTCCACTAGGGTAACCTAGGGGTTTAAAGGCTTGTTGCACATGCTAAGTGCAGCCGTGATTCCTACGAAAGTGAGTTAGTTTTTCTTTATTTATTCTCAGTATTGCTTTTATTGTTTCATTTTGCTCAAAGACTAGCAACACTTAAATGTGGGAGTATTTGATGAGCATGCATTTATCATTATTTATTTATTTTAATTTCTCACACTTAGTTAATTAAAAGAGAGCTAATTGAGTATTTTTGTGTCTTTTTCAAGAATAATGTGATTTTGGTTATTACAGATAATGTGGAGCAAAGTTGACAAATATATTAGAGGAATTATATATTAGTGGATTTAATTAAAATAAAATCATGGGATTCAATCTTGCTGCCCAAGAAATCATGAATGCTGACACCAACTCAATTAATGCAAAGAGAGCATGAATATTAGCCAAATTGGAAACAGGTGGAGGTCTAATGAACAAAATTGGTAATAAGATCTGAAAATCATATAAACAGACCCAACTTGAGTATTTTGGGAATATCTCTCTCGTTTGAACTTGGATTGCGGTGATCCAAGATACCATGGAAAGATTACAAAAATATCTACAACTTTTTAGTTTTGAGTTTTCCCAGAATTTCAACGAATAAAGGTAGAATTAGTGGATCAAAAGGATGCATTCATTGTGTCAGGGATACATTAAAGAGAAGCCAATCATAGAGAAAAAGGAGAAGACGGCAAAGGAGAAGACGGCAAACACGGATCTTGGCTCTCATCTCTCTCATTGCTGAAGAAGAAGACCACAACTCTCTCTCTCTCTCTCTCTCTCTCTCTCTCTCTCTCTCTCTCTCTCTCTCTCTTTAAAAATTGTGTTTGACTCTGACCAAAGATGTTCTTTAGCTAAGCAAACTAAGCATGTTAAGCTTTAGCATATCTAGCAAAGACCATCATTTGTTTTGAAGCATAGAGTTATATCACTTAGTGAAAAACATTGAGGATTCGAAATCCCAAAGTTCCTCACATATCATAGTTAAAGTTTTTGCATTGATTAATAGTTTAATTTCTTTGTGTTTTTCTTAAGTAGAATAAAAACAATTTAGATTTACTTTAAATTAGGTTTTGTTGAATTCAATCTTAATAACTTAGCCTTTTAGTTCCCCATAGTTCAACCCCGTACTTTCTATTGGCCAAATTAGTATAAGATTTTAATTTGGATTGGTTAGTGGCACAATCATCATAAAAGAGTTGCATTGGGATGCTTTAAAGCTCCCACGGTTCAAGTTTTAGGCATACAATATGTAACTTTGTCCTTTGTTTTCTTTGAAAGTTCTGTTGGAACCAGTGAGTTTGGGTGTAGGTGGGACAACTAATGTTGCAGATATGAATATCTTTGGTTCCTGAATATATGTATTTTAATAAAAGTTTGATCTTTTATTTAAAAAAAATCATGAAAATAATTTCTATGTGAATTATAGTGAAACTAAGCATCATAATCAATATACTAAACATCAGATTTAACATCTTTAGATGCAGATAAACATAAATCATGTGCACCTCATCATCTGTGGTTACCATGTTCACATCTTTCTCATCTGCTTGCTTCTCTTTTTCTTCATTCTTTTTGCCACTCCAATAGTCCTTCATATGCCCCGTCTTTCTGCAGTTCCAACACTTTCTGGTGATTTTGCCTTTAAAATTTTCCTTTCCTCTAGATAGCAATTTGCCATGACTTTGACTTCCTTCCACCCGAACTTTTACCCTTTTCTTGTTGTCTCCCCCTTGTGTCTGCTGATAATATAGTTCTAAATGAGGCCTTAGAACTTTTTCTTTGCATTTCATCACTAAGTATAAAACTGACAACATCATTGAAGACTAACTTCCCTGTAATTGTCTATCAACCATAACCCGGTTTTTTTCAAAACATAAAAACAACAGAGTTCTATGTTCTCATCAAAAGTCACATTCACATATTGCAATTGTAGAAACCATATTAAACTCATTCAAATGATCAACAACAAGTCCAAAATTAGGCATGGTCATATAAAACAATTTTTTTCATTAGAAATACTTATTTAGAGGTAGAGGGTTTTTCGTATAACTGAGTGAGTCTTCCATCACTTTTGACATACGTTGCGGTCTCTTTTGTGATGTTGAAGGCAACCTGCCACATGTGCGACAACCGCATCGTAGCCAATGCCTTTCGATAAAAATCCTCCATTCATCTTTCTTTATTGGGTAATTTTCATCTTGGACCCCCGAGGTTTGATCTATGTCATTTTTAGTCCAAATAAATGGACACTTTGCATCTGCCTCCCTGAGGTATCCAATAAGATTAATTAAGGATAAATTGTGATTTTATGACCAAAATACCCTCATATCTATTCTATCTTAAGATTTGCATCATTTTTTTTATTTTTACATTTTTACATTTTAAGAATTTAAAGTTTCTTAATTTACGAAATCAAACCCTTATTTACCCGACTCTTAAATCCCTCTTGAACTTGAACTGTCCCAGTGGAAGCGATTATTCAACTACAACAATCGGCAATAACTCTGCCGCTTCTTCAGCCGTTCAGTAGGCAATGGAATCTCCGGCGGGATCTTTCTTCTTCACTCACCACCATCATAGTCTTCTTGGCTTCCACTTACTTGCGTCGCTGATTTGTGGAAGAACCTGAGGAAAGATTACATTGGTTTTCTGGAAATATAGTTCGAAACACTATGCCCATCTTTAGTTTTTAATCAGGTTTACATTTTGCCTCATATAGGTTTCAGTTGACAGTTTCGAGTAGAATGATTGATGTTTGTGATGTCAGTTCATTCAGAAAGTTTCTGTGTTAATCGTTTATTTAACTTGATTTGATTCTACTTAGTCAAATTTATTTGTGATGATTGTTTGGACACCCATTAGCTGTTTGGTGGAATGTTTGTAAGAAACATTAATTCCATCTATATCAAGGATCTATAATACCAAATATTTGAGATTCAGTTTTAGTTCCTGCTACTTATTTGATACATTCTCACATCTTATGGGTGGTTTTCAATCCTATCTTTCTTTTATTGTTGATATTCTAACCCTTGGGTTTACTTCATATTTGATTTTTTATTCACGCCCATCCTTGATAACTGATTTAGCATCAAGGAAAGCAGAGGAAGCAGTATATGCGCTTTTTAATTCTATAGTTTCTCTTTGGAAGATTTTCCCTAACAGAATCATGATAAAGTTCGTCTACTGAAACGGCTCAAGTAGTGGAAGCCAAGATGACTCTGTGATGGTGGTGAGTGAAGAAGAAAGATACCCCGGAGATTCTATTGCCTCTAAAACGGCTCAAGAAGCGGCAGAGTTACTGCTGATCGTTGTAGTTGAAGAATCGCCTCCACCAGGACCATTCAAGTTCAAGAGGGATTTGAGAGTCGAGTAAATATGGGTTTGATTTTGTAAATTAAGAAACTTTAGATTCTTAAAATGTAAAAATAAAAAAATGATGCAAATTTAAGGTAGAATAGATATGAGGGTATTTTGGTCATAAAAATCATAATTTGTCCTTAATTGATCTTATTGGATACCTCAGGGGAGGCAGATGCAAAGTGTCAATTTATTTGGACTAAAAATGACATAGATCAAACTTCAGGGGGTCCAGATGAAAATTACCCTTCTTTATATTGTCACTTTCTAGATAATAGGAGATAGAGTTGTTTTTTATATAAAGGTATTCCATCTGTGATTGCCACCACGTAAAGTTATGCCCATTGAAATTCTCAATCTTTGTATTTCCGTATCTGCCATTACTCCACTCAATCTAAAATCTCCTTTTAGCTCTACTCTTGAGACCAAGTTGTGATGCCACTTGTTAAAATAATAAAATAAAATAAAATAAAATAAAATAAAATAAAATAAAATAAAATAAAATAAAATAAAATAAAAAAGAAGAAGAAGAAAAAGAAGAAGAACAATTACATAGTTCACCCGAAGATTACATCCATGGTCAAGTAGTATGGTGTTTCATTATGAGGAACATACGTAGTTAGTTTTTCTCTACCCACTCTTGGTCCCTCTTAACCCAATTAAGAGACTATAATTAGTCACAAAAAAAAAAAAAAGGGACAACGACATAGTACCCTGTACCCAAAAGGTATGTCGAAAATTAATATAGAAATTTAAAAAATCTCTAAGAGCCATTGCAACAACTTCCTTGTGTGCACCGTCTATGAAATCCAAAGTTAACACAATTTTCTCTGTATAATATAATAGGATTCTTAATTACCCATTGGACTTCTGTTATTCAATTTCACAACCCAAAATTAGGCTATTTCAACTGCACGAATGACCTTATAAATTGCTCAAGGTTCTCCAGTTATGACTGTTTCACTATGGTACCAGTTGTTTTGTTGAATTTGCTTCATCAATAGGCAATAGATTCGACTTTGATCGTTATGGACTGATACCAAAGTCGAGTCCTATACAAGCGGATCTTATCTAGTAGCCAGCAAGGTAACAATGTATCCCAAACTCGTTTGTATTTTGAAATTTTAAAAGAAATGCTGTATACAAATAAGAAATATAGATGTGAATCATTGACCTTGCAGTGAGGTGCGATGAATTCAAGTGAAGATACACCTTGGAGTAGCATGAATTCAATTCTGTTTGACTTCCCATTTGCAGATCAGTAACTCACCGCCCTGTAATACTGATACCAGATACATTATTGTAGTAAACTTCACTTTTCACCACTCTATCGAGGAGATAAATCAGTAATTGACATTTTATTTATCGATTTTCCTTCTGACGGCTCTGTTGATTGACTCGATTCTGTTAACCTTGAACTATCTGCAGAAAATTCATACAAGTTGAGATTGCTGCCCATTTGAGAAGCTGAGGATGCAGGTTGTGGGAGGGAGACAGAATAGCTATTGAGCATCAGAACAACAGTGGCCATGGTGGGTCTGTTTGATACATCTTCTTGAATACATAGTAGTCCAATGTGAATGCATCTGATCACTTCAGATCTATTGTAATGTTCCCCCAGATTTGGATCTACCAAAGACAAAGCTTCACCTTCCCTCCATTTTCTCCAAGCCTAAAACAATATAGCAGCATACACATATTAACTTGCACAAATATTTTGAACTTCCGTTTGAATAGCACCACCTTTCTATGGTTTTAGAATTCAGATTTCTCAATGGTTGATAAGTGTCTACTCACATGATTGAGAAGGTTTTCCTCGCTGCTCCCAGATAGTTGATTTAAACTGTTGTTCCTTTGGCCACTCACAATTTCTAGCAGTAAAACTCCAAAACTATACACGTCTGTCTTGACTGAAACTTGTCCATGCATTACATACTCTGGCGCCATATATCCACTGCATTTCATCTCAATATAATTAATTAGTTTCAAGTAAAGAGGATGAGTTTAAGATTACATGCAATCAATAACAAATATGTTTCATTCAAGAACTAATCTTAAACTAAGTATATCAACTCTCCTCTGGTGGAAAATATAAATAGATTAAAATACAGAATGGCTTGAAAATTATTTAAGCCATATTTGGTTAGACATGACGTCTGGTGAAAAAATGGATTCAAAGAGATTAAACTTACTATGTTCCGACAACCCTGTTAGTATGGGATTGAGATTGGTCAGCTATGAAGAGTCTTGCCATGCCAAAATCAGCAATTTTTGGATTCATCTCCTCATCTAACAAAATATTGCTGGCTTTTAGATCTCGGTGAATAATCTTCAATCGAGAGTCTTCATGAAGATAAAGAATCCCTCGAGCAATTCCTTCAATGATATTGTAACGATCTTCCCAATTCAATTGTGAGCTTTTGGATGGATCTGCGTATACATGACCCATAACAAAGTACTAAATCGAGATTCAAGTCATTCATATAAGCTCATGAAGGTCATAATATAAAAGCAGTTAGATATATTTAGCTGGGCACACCCCAAACAACATATTCAAGTTTTTTTATTGGAAGGAGAAAGAGAGCCAAACCAAAAATATAGCGATCAAGGCTTTTATTTGGAACAAATTCATAGACGATCAGCTTTTCCAGTCCTTTAAAGCAGAAGCCAAGGATCCTAACAAGATTTCTGTGTTGCAATTTGGCGGCTAATTTAACCTCATTCTTGAATTCTATTTCACCTTGTACAGAATTTCTTGACAGCCTCTTTACAGCCACTGTTTGGCCATTTGAAAGGTTACCCTGAGTATAAAATCTAAATTAGGAGATACAAAAGATTGCAATTTCATCAAACATTGTTTTAAACTATCTTCTTTGATTTGAATATACTTAACCGAAAATATTAAGTACCTTGTATACTGCTCCAAACCCTCCTTCTCCAAGCTTATTGTCATCTGAGAAATTGTCTGTGGCAGCTTTTATCGTATCAAAGTTGAATTGTATGAAGTCAACACTTGTAATATCAATAACATCATCTCCATCTAAACAGAGTATGTTTATCTAGTAAGTAATAATAATTGCAGATGCAGATCTAAGCATTTAAACTTAAACATGGAGATAATAAGGAGCCAAACATCGGCACACATGGATCAATGCAAATGGATTTGAAAAGGTTCATCAAGATAATTTTTCCAACATGTTGTCTCACAAAATTACAAGCCAGATTCTCTTACCTTCAGCTTTAAGCTTCCTCCTTTGAACACGTCGGTAGAGGATAAAGATTATTACGACCATAATAAAAGTCACACCATTAGCAACAGCAAGGATGATGACTTTAGTTGAATTTCTCCCTTTACCTACAGCAGTCAAAAATAAATATTCTTATTAATTAAATCCTTTTTTCACTGCAAAATTTCATACTTAATTTTCTTGTATTATGCAGAGAGTCCATAAATTATAATTTTATCTAACTCAATTAAATACATAACATACCAGGTGTGATTGATGAGTTTGTGGATGGAGGAGTTGCAGGAGGTGATGCCACGATTTCATAGAAAGGACTGTTGAACTCGAACCGTATATTACAACTCGGTTTAAGAATTCTCCCACCTTGTCTCGGATAGATTAACTTGGGAACATCAAGATTAACACTCCCAGTTAAGCAATTATTGCACTCATTCGAAGTTATATCAGGAGTGCATTGAACTAACCCATAAATAGTATCGAAGCCTGTATAATAGATCTCTTCACCTGCTGCATAGTGCTTAGGAGTAACAGCAAAAGAACCATTAACAGCTTGATTCACAAGCCGATGCAACAAATCTGCTACAGTTTGGTTATACTTATCCAGTTTGGTGAAATTATTTGGGGCAAGAGCTTGCAAGAATGGTTCTTGTTGCAAAACCGAGAAGATGGATTGGTTTGCGTACCTTAACATACATTTATCATAATACGCCACCGCTGCAGTGTTGTTGGGACAAATTGGCTTGATCTCTGCACTGGCTGTCTCTATGCAAGTTTGACAATCATTGGAAGTGAGATCGCCTCTACAGAGGAAGAGACCATAGACCTTATCTGAACCATCGCCGATGGTGGTGTTATAGAATCCGGTACCGGAGGTAGCATTAGCATTATACGATAGAGATTGGAGGAGGAGATCGAGATTAGCTAAGTATTTGCTGCTGTTTGAAGTGTGATTAGCATATGAAAGATACGTACAAGAGTATGCAACTGGGTCGGCGGTGATGGTGCTGCCCAGCATGAGAAAGAGCATGGAAGAGATGAAAAGGGAGAGTGATGGTGTGTTAGCCATCACCGCTTTCGAGACTGAGAGCTATTTAATTTGACTAAGGACATTAAACTAATGAAGCCTATTGGGATTTTTATATAACATAAACAGAACTGGAGTTTTCAAGGAAAAAAAAAGAGAAGAAAAAGTGAAAGAAACAGACACAGGAGTTTCACTTTTTAGTCTTTCAGATTTCTTGCTACCTTTTGGGTGGATAGCAAATAGACACGTTGGTCCAACGATTGATTTTAGCTGGTCCATCTTCTGCAATTAACGTGTTGATTGGCTTCAAGTAGACATGACGTCAACTGCACCAACGAGGCTGCAAGTCATTGATTAGCTCTCAAATGTAGTACTGTGCTGCGATCAGCCCGTCTGTGCTCCCCAACCAATTTATGACCCCACAATATAGTGGAGCCTACTTCAACCAATAGACGCCGAGCTAGATCTCCATCTCAACCATCCATTTTACAAAAATATGAATACACTTTTTAAAAATGGTTAGGTCAAGATCAAAAAATCGATCCTTCGCTGTAAGTGCTGCACATGTTGCGCACCGCCCAAGTAACTTTTCTCTCATCAAAGGTACATGAAAGTCAGTGGCGTCTAAGACTCGGTAGGTTGTGGTCTGTTTGTTTTTGCAAGTTGCAACCCTTTTGTCTGAATTTGTTCAAAAAGTAAAAAAGTCCTAAATCTTTTTACCTGTGAAAATTAAAGACTATTTTTCACACTTTTTCTTTATTAAAAGACTTGCTTTTGTTGTTGAACTAATTTACTTGATTGCTTTCAAGTTACAAGTTGTGTTTATATACATCAGAGAAAGAGTTTTAACTCTATTGGAGACTACAGTGGTTACAAGGTAGATTGTGTTTAGAGTTGGAATCGATAAGTGTTACAAGGTAGATTGGATAAAGTAGAACTGGTCAAGAGAGGTTTGAGTCAGGTGAAACTCAATAGTTGAGATAAGGTGAAACTCAAGAAGACTAGGTAAGGTTGGATATAGAGACCCAGTGCTTCACGTTTCATTAAGTTGGTTAATATACCCTATCTCAAACTGATGGGACTATCTGTCACATTGAGTTTGGCTAGTAACTTCTTGAACCGTGGTGCAGTTAAGCCTTTGGTGAATAAATTGTCAATTTGATCATGAGTGGAGACGTACTGCACCTGCAAATCCTTGCGAGTCACATGGTCTTGAATAAAATGATAATCCACTTCAATGTGCTTTGTTCGTGCATGAAAAACAGGATTGTTGCAAGACTAGCAGCACCTATATTATCACACCAAATGAGCGGTACATTGCAGATGAAGATGCATAAATCCTTAAGAAGTTGGTAGATCTAGGATAATTCGGCAGCAGTGACAGCAAGGGCACGATACTCAGACTCTGTACTTGAGCGTGAAACGACAGGTTGTTTCTTTACTGCCCAAGAAATTAGGTTTGGCCCTAAGTAAATACAGATTCCAAGGATGGATCGTTTGTCATCAACATCGCCCGCCCAATCGGCATCGAATAAGCGAATGGGGAAGGACGAGCCCTTGGTGATTTGATTGATGGTCCCTTTAAGATATCGTAGTATCCTTTTAATAGCCTCCCAATGAGGAATGCGTGGAGAGTGCATATGTTGGCATACTTGATTAACCGAGTAAGTAATATCTGGCCATATGAGACTCAAATATTGTAGAGCACCAACTCTGTGCTTCTATAAAGAGTAACATCATCATAGAGATCACCATCATGGGCAGATAACTTGGAACCAGCAGTCGTAGGAGAAGCTATTGGTTTTGCTTCAGTCATTTTTGTTTTTGTTAATATATCTGAAATATATTTTGACTGAGAGAGATGAAGACTGGTAGAGGTACGTGTTGCATGAACTCCCAAAAAATAATGGATGTTGCCAAGATTCTTCATAGCAAATTTAGTCCCTAAGTTGTGGAGGAGAGATGCTATAGATACATATGAGTTACCTGTGAGTATTATATCATCAACATAGAGGAGAAGGTACATCCGAATATTGGCTTGCTTGTAGACAAACAAGGATGAGTTTGCTGTAGATGCATAGAATCCTAGCCCTAAGAGAAATGTGGTGAACCGTTGGAACCAAGCATGTGGTGCTTGTTTGAGACCATAAATCGCCTTGTGTAAGCGGCATCATGATTGGGGTATTGTGAATCAATGAATCCTTGTGGTTGGGTCATAAATACCTCTTCATCTAAGACACCGTGGAGAAAAGCATTTGTAACGTCTAGTTGATTAATTTGCCAATTGTTGCTCACTACAATTGATAAGATGGTGCGAACAGTGGTTGGTTTGACAACAGGGCTGAATGTATCATCATAATCAACACCAACTTGTTGATGAAAACCCTTTCCACTAACCCATTTGCACCCTACCACATTATATGTTGGCTTTCGTGGGACAAGAGACCACATCCCATTACGAAGAAGAGCAGCAAATTCTGTGGACATTGCAAGACGCCAATCTGGGATTTATTTGCCTCTGAAAAACAACTTGGTGCTGCCGATACAGATGCATTCAAGGCCATTATAAGAGGATACTTTGAAGCACATAGAACCTTGGCTTTCCTTGTTCCATCCTTTGACCGAGTAATCATGGAGTGGGTGTTGGTGGTGGTTGTGAAGTGGTTCAGAAGCAATGGTGGATGAGAGAATGGTGTTAGAAGATGGAATGTGGGTAGAACTAGCTGCATTTGTAGAGTTGGGAGGTACTGCATGATTGGTTGTATTTGTGGGTGGGGTAGGAGGTAGGGATGTTGGTATAGTTGGTGGTAAAGAATTAACAGTAGAGGGACCAACAAAGGGTGAGTGGGGTTGGGGCAAAGGGATGGGAATTGAAGTGGTGCCAAGTTGAACCCAATTAAGCCCAAGTTCTCTAGTAGCCAGTGTTAGGGGTTGTTACTTGGATCGAAATGGGAATGTCTACTCATCAAATACAACATGCCATGAAGTATAAATTTTTCCATTAGTGGGGTTATAGCACCGATAACCATGATGATTTAAGCTGTACCCAATAAAAATGCATTATGCACTTCGATATTCCAATTTATCACTGTGATATGGCCGCAAATATGGATATGAAGCACATCCAAACACCTGCTGAAATTGGTAGTCAGGGCACCTTGCAAAAAGAATTTCATAAGGAGTACACATTTTTGTAGTGCGAGATGGGAGCCGATTGAATTGGTAAACAACAGCTTGAAAAGCATCGACCCATAATTCTTTAGGAGCACCTGCATAAGAGAGTAAAGCCAATCCAGTTTCAACTACATGCTGATGTTTGCGCTCAACCTAACCCACCTGTTGAGGAGTATGAGGACAAGAAAGTCGATGTAAAAATCCATGAGACTGAAGGAAATGATGCAGGGTGATATTTACAAACTCGGTTCCACAATCAGTTTGAATATTCTTTATGCGTGCATTAAATTGCGTTTCAACCATTTTTTACTCATTATTCTTATTAAATATTAAATCAAAAGGTTTCTGACTAACAAAATTTGAACTAGAAAATGGTAACTGCTTGCTCTTGCCACATTGACAAGAAGAACAAATTTTAGTAAGTGAAGCCAAAGTGCAAGGAAGTCGGTGATGGCGGAAAACATGACGAAGTATTGGTGGTGCAGGATGGCCTAGACGATGATGCCAAATGTTGGAGGAAACTCGTTCACCAAAGCAGACAATGGGTTTAGAGATAGACTGTGGTTGCTTTGAATGAGAACTTGGTAAGCAAACATTATAGAGACCATTATGCGTTGGCCTTTGAAGTAGAACCTTCCCTGTGCTCAGATCCTTTACAAGAAAATAAAAAAGATAGAATTCAAAGAAATAGTTGTTATCCTTACTAAATTCAGACACAGATAAAAGATTTTTGGAAATGGTTGGAACATGCAAAATATTATGCGACTTTAAAGAATTAGGTAACTGACGGGAACCAGTGTCTAAAATTTTCAAACCTGTGCCATCACCAACCATTATTGTATCGGAACTACAGTAAGTCGAATGGAGACTTAAATGGGATAAGTCATTGGTGATATGATGAGTAGCGCCAGAATATGGGTACCATGTCGAAACTTCAGCATTGTAGGCAGCAAGTTGCTTAGAGGGTTGACGACATTGATATGCAAGGTTCAATCGATTGTAACAATCAATAGCAATATGTCCTAGAGTGTTGCATATTTGGCATACAATTCGACCACTAGGTTGATTAGGTGGTTTACTTCCTTGGGGGTGTGTGCGCCCCCTGCCACAGTTATGACCACGATTGAATGAAGGTGCAACCCGCATCTCATTGAGGCGACTGTTTGAATGATAAGAGTGCTGATCTACCTTGAGGATGCTGCGAGTCAAATTTGTTGGTAAGAAGAGCCATAGTTGAGGCCTCAGAGATTGAATGAAACTGGGCTTGATGTAACTCATGGCTGATGAGAAGATTGAAAAGTTCACCTGAGGATACAGGATCTGTTTGAGTCATGACAGCAATAACGAAGGATTCAAAACCGGCACCAAGTCTGCCAAGAACATATAAAACAAGGTCGTTGTCAGGAACAGCGTGGGAGGCAGCAACAAGAGAGTCTGTGATGCTCTTCATACGGCTGAAATAATCTGCTATAGAAAGAGATCATTTCTTGAGTGTTTGTAACTGATAGCGCAATTGCATGATTTGAGCGCGTGACTGAGATCAAATAATCGCTCAAGGGCATTCCAAACAGCAGCAGAGGTCTGAAGGCCAACAACTTGTGCCAGCACAGGTTCCGTCAACGTTGCATTGATCCAGCTTAGAAGAAGTTGATCACCAAGAGCCCATTCATCATAAGCTAGGTATCTAGAAGAAAAAGGAATCGTCTATGTTGGGCAGGCAATAGATCTATCGAGATATCCATACATCTTTGTGGCACGAAGTATAGGTAAAAATTGGGAACGCCATAAGAGATAGTTTTGGCAATCAAGTTTGATGGAAACCAAATTGGTGATGTTGGATAGAGGATTTAAGGGAGACTGAAGAGCTGCAGTAGATTGGCAGCCATGGAGAACAACGGAAGTGGAAGAAGTCGACATGGAGAAGAAACAGAGAGAAAAAAAAAAATTAGCCTAGGTGGCTTGATGATACCATAAAAGACTTGCTTCTGTTGTTGAAGTAATTTACTTGATTGCTTTCACGTTACAAGTTGTGTTTATATACATCAGAGAAAGAGTTTTAACTCTATTGGAGACTACAGTGGTTACAAGGTAGATTGTGTTTAGAGTTGGAATCGATAAGTGTTACAAGGTAGATTAGATGAAGTAGAACTAATCAAGAGAGGTTTGAGTCAGGTGAAACTCAATAGTTGAGATAAGGTGAAACTTAAGAAGACTGGGTAAGGTTGGATTTAGAGACCCAGTGCTTCACGTTTCATTGAGTTGGTTAATATTTATACATTCAAGAGAAGGTTTACTAAGCCAATAAGGTAAACCTGGGTTTACAAATTAAGAATACGTGTGACGGTTGTGACAGAATAACTGTTAATGAATGTAAAGATAATAGTTTACAAATTGATGCGTCCAAAATCTGCTCAGCCCTTGGATCTCCACGTGATGTCCTGCAAAACGAAAGCGTCAGATGTGGCCCGACCGTGGGGTCCTGGAGTCCACCTCCGAAGGCTAAGTCAGTTGATGAACTTAATCACAAACGGCTCTGCAAGAAGCACAGAGCTAATGAATGAAGAAACGGGAAAGGTGATCTAGATAGCAGAACGCTGATAGTTTAGGTCTATCAGTATGTATCTTAACCTGAGTCTCAAATAGTATTCTTTTTGATCGATTGATCCGTCCCTCACCTTGTATGGTAGTGAGGTTTATATAGAGTGTACCTTCGAATCTCCTTCGTTGGATGCACTTGAGCCTTCTTCGGGTAGTCATTGGATCTCATCAGTTAGATCCGTTGAGCGATAGACTTTTACTAGTTTGGGCTAGTAGAGGACTCCTGAGATAACTGTTAGGTTATGCGATAGTTATCCCTTTGATGATGATTATCCGCAGCCGTCAGTTTGAGTCTGCCATCATCAGGGTGATTACCCTAATCCATAAGTAAGATTAGGGCACGCTTGCAGCCGAATAAACTTTCTTCTTCAGCAAGCCATCTTCCGGACCCGGTTCTCTCGAGAGCGATTCGGTTTTCTCCGTCTCGACCGGGGTCGAGGGTAGGACCAGGTATGAACCCGGTCTGATCATAAACTCTCCATATCACGAGCCCCCGAGACCAAGCGTTCGGTCGATCTCGAGGGCTTGGTTTTTAACTAGGTTCGTCGTCAGGTGATGATCTCTGCGTGCTTCATTAAATGTCATATCACATTTAATGCGGTGGTCACTTTTCCTCGAGCGTTGTGAGTGTAAGGCCACATATCTCGTTGCAGTTGATCTGTCGTGGCTCACGTCATCCAAGCGACGGTTTCCGAACGCCTATTTTGGATTCGTCAGTTCAAACTTTCAAAACGTCTTTCAATCTTGATCGTTGATTTTGAATCAATCTCGATCGTTCAGATTCCCCGAACACTCTGCGGGAGTTTTAAAAGCGGTTCGTTGTCTTCGTAGGTTTCATTCTTCCTGTCTGGAATTTGAACCTTTGTTGTCTGCTTCGCGCCTTCCTGCTCTCAAGCTTCCGTCTCACTGAATCAGTAAGTTTACTAGTCTTTTTCCTTTTGTAGTTTACTGAAACGAGTAATGGCGGATGATAGGGCTTCTTTAGTACCCCATGTTGGTGATAGCAGTGATGCTTTTGCTTCTCCTGCTCCCGAACAGTCGGATAGTGATAACAAAACCCTAACCGTCCTTCCGCGCGGAGTTCGCTGAAGTTTCTCAAAAAGGTTTTGAAAGAAAAACCGAAACTTCTCCCGTCCTTCTCGAGTCCGAATCTTCCAAGATTGTCGAGTCTTCTAGGCAGCCTCAAACCTCCGGGTCCAATGGTGGACTGGCTCTGCTTCCTTCCATTTACAATGGAGAAACCCTTCTTTCAGTTGTCCAAGATTTTGATCTTCCTTCCTCATATCAGGTTAGGGCTCCCCATCCTGATGAGAGGGTTGATTTATCCCTTTCGGGTGAATTTTCTCTGTATATAGATGCACCTGGAAAGCGGGGTTCGCTTTCCCCTTTTTAATCCTTTGTTCTCCATGAGTTTTGAATCATCGGAACATTTGTCCCGGAATGCTTCTCCCCAATAGCTGGCGTCTCATCGTCGGCTTCTTGGGTTTGTGTTTTGAGCTTGGCAATACGCCATCTCTTTCTCTTTTTGTACATTTTCATGTTCTTTCTATCTCCCATCCTCCCGGATGGGTCTTTCTTTCCAAACGCAATAAGGCTGAACTTGATTGGAGGGGCAGCATCCTTGTCAAAGGAACTTGCCCTTCTAACCACAAAAGATGGCACGAACGATACTTTTTCCCGTCGAGCGCCTCCATCGGATCTTAACTTCCCAACCACCTGGAGGAGGTTTACTTCTTCGTCCGAGAGTAACCGGGGCCTTCCCTTATCCAGAGAAGACGAGGCGGCCATCAGGAAGATCAAATCCATTTCGTGGTATCAAGAGATACATGGATATGAAGTGGAGTATAACTCCATCCTTCAGTACTGGGGCTTGGCTCATTGTGAGCTTCTAACCATCATCCTTTGATTTGACTGAAGTGATATGTTTTGAATTCTGATTATTGTCCTTCTTCTTTGCAGTGCCTCCCAGAACGAACCCTGAAAGCCTGCGGGTGAAGGCCGCTAGGGCCGTTGTGATAGCCGAGCAACAATCGCCCAGGGTCTTGACCGTAGATCAAGAGGCTTCTCTTCCCTCTCCCGACCCCTCTTATAGGGGTATCAGGAATATCAGGCCTGTAGCTGATGCTTCGGGTAAAGGGAAGAAACCAATGGTGGAGAGGGCTTGTCACGCCCTCCCAGCCGGTACCCTATCTGGCATACCCGAGAGTGTGATCCACAGCCCGAAGATCAGGTATCGAGTGATCAACCTCCCACATAAACAATAACATAATCATGAACAATCATAACAAGAGTGCGGAAGATAAATCATAGATCCAATAATGAAAGAATGAATCATAAACGAATCAGAATAATAGATATAATCGTAGTATCAAACAGATAAGTAAAGTGAAGCAAAAATCCCACTTTACATCCAGCGGAAAAGTAGCTCTAAAGAATAAACTAGACAAAATCTAATCCCAGTAGCAAGTACATTGGGTAACTAAATTATTCTCCACTTTATAGACGACATCCTTGTAGGTATAGATCTCATAAATAGCACAAGGACGCTTCCACTCAATGGTCGGACTAAGCATCGTACGGAGCATAACCACTCGCGGGATCTTCAGAGTAATTGTGGTAACCGCAATCACCTTCCTGGAGATATGTCTCTTCGCCTTGCGCTTCTTCATAGGGACCGTCATAATACTCAAGACTGCAGGATAGTCTAACAACATTGTACAATAAAGGAATGAGTTTCAAAGAAACCCAGAGAAGGCATTAAAATCCATAATAACATAAATGGCAGGATTCCAGAACAAACATAAATGCAATATGATATGAGACAAACAATGAATGAATGAATCTAACTCTATGGATGCTGGTCTCTATTGGCAGACATGCTTTAAGTCATAGCATCGTACTTCTTTAGGAAAGTCCACTCACATCCTCAACCATTTAAGATATCTTGGATTCTCTCACGGATCATTTCACCGGTCTTGAGCAGCCGATTGGTAATGGGTCCTTCATCCCTCAGGACAAACCTTGGCAGGGGGTTAAGTCAACACACTCTCTCACAACCATTTGGTATAAGTATCGGCGCATGTCGTGGTAAAACCTAGCCAAATGCAAGTCTTCTACTTGGTTACATCAAGTCGATCCAGATACTTCCATTCCTCGTCCCTGACGATCCTTTCCGGTATCCTTCACACTAGAGTCAACGTATCCTATGGCACCGACCAACTCGGACTACGGACTCATCAACCCTATTGATCATCCACATATGGTAAACGGGAAGCTCTCACGTCCTCTCACGGGTTGGTTACCGGTCTTAAGCGCCCGTGAGCCCAAGTCTAACCATATGCAACCCTACCAATAAATGGCCCCCACAATGTGATTCCCTGTCCTCTCACGGGTTGGTTACCGGTCTTGAGCGCCCATGAATCCCCATTGCTACCACGGGTCGTTCGGTCTCAATACCCCTCCGATTAGGGTCCGACATAACAGGACATCCTAGCCAAACACTACTAGACAATCCTAGATATGTCATCCAACAGTTTAGGAAGGTGTCCAGAGGGCATCTCCGGAAACATCCCATAATATTCCCGTAGTAGTCCAAGGACAGAAGTGTCGAAAGGACACCTCTCCTTTCCAAACCATACGTAAGCATACACATGCATCAATTCATATCATCACATATATGGTAACTACATATATGGAAAGAAATCAGTATTACAATCACTTGTATAACATTGGTAAGTAAATCATACATGAATCAATTCAATATGAATAAGTAATGCTACTGTAATCAAAGTTATGCAACAGTAGTATATCATTGTAAGAATCTAATTTAGGAAACATATTCATGATATTCAAATATAGAAACTAGATTCATGCTATCTATGTAATTAAGGAAATAACCATCCTTACCTTTTATAACTCGCAAAAAGGATCCTAAGAAATCAAGTAAGATCTTGGCAAACTTGAGAAGAAGGTCCTAAACAAGTATATACAACATATTAGGAAAGATCCCTAACAGAAAATATATCAAAACATCCGAAATAGACCAATTCCGGAGTTGCTTGTACTCATTGGTCGAGTGGATTGGTCGAGTGGTCCAACGACCAATCGACCAATGCATGAGAACCTATAAAATCAGAGTTTTAAGATATGAAATCCGAATTTGGTGGTTCAAAAGGGTACTAATCAAGGGGTAGACTACATCAGTAGTATTGTAGCATATAGGGGATCTCAAAACACTAATCAAATCAAGGTATCAAGATCCAAATTAGGAAACAAAAAGTTACCATAATTAACTCAAACATGGATCTTGATGAATTTGAAATAGAAAACAAGGACAAGAACTATAGGAGGATGGATCATTGCTTTCGGTAATGAAAACATGAAAACATGCATAGGTCTTCATGGAATAAGGCTTAGAAGCATAAATCTAAATAAGGAAATAAAACCTACCATATATGTAACTATCATGCATCATGAAGAACACATAGTAAGGTAGAAGAGAACAACTAGAATTCTATGGATTATGGATCATGGAAAGAAAACACAACCATTAACCACTAACATGATCAATGAAAGAAGATCCAAAGAGATCAGAATTCAGATTAGAAGATTAACAGAGATTAAATCATGGTTTGATCATGAATCCTTCAAAAGCTTGCAATGATCATGGTTAAGATCATTGTTCTAGCCTTAAATCCTTAGGATGATCATGAGAACATGTTCAGAGATGTTTGCAACAGAGAATGCAGCATCTCTTCTACTGTCTCAACTCAAAAAGGAAAGAAAAAAACAAAGATGGAGGAGAAGAAGAGAGAGTAGACATACCTTTTGATGCAAAAAGAAGAGTTCCGACGAAGATCCGTCAAGAAAACACCAAGGATGCAAGAGAGATGACTTGCGAGAGGTCTTTGGTTCGTTCCGAGAGGGTTTGGAGGCAGCAAATACGAAGTGGACTCGAGGTTGGACTTAAATAGAGCAAGAATCAACCTAATTGCCAAAGACAAGACTCATTGGTCGAGTGGATTGGTCGACTGGCCCGATCGACCAATCAGTCGACCAATGCCGACAAAGAAGGCCAAAACGAGGGAATTGAAGGTCCAGATCAAATCCAAACCTAAAGGGGTTTTGCACACAAGTCAAGTGACTTACCTAATAGGTAGAAATGCCTTCAAACCAAGATAGAGAGCACTCCAAGTCCATCAACTAATTAGATCTTCATCGGATTCGGTTTCCATAAATAGAACCTCATCATCAACTTTCATGGATTCAAAGCCGGACACCAAGTCCTCTCTTGGGATGGCCCAAAGCTGACTTCTTACTTTACTTCGGGTCATCGGACCTACAAACAACAAGGTTTCCGGGTCAAGGTTAGGGCTGGGTTTCACATTCTCCCCCCTTAAAGAAATTTCGTCCCCGAAATTGAAAGCGTACTCTGTGCTTCCAAAGAGGTAAGGAAACTTCTCCTTCATGTCTTCTTCCTTCTCCCAAGAAGCTTCTTCAGGGGTATGGTTCTTCCACCGAATCTTCACCAAAGGAATGGCGCGATTCCGCAGCCGCTTGTCCTTCCTATCCAGGATTTCGGCCGGTTCTTCATCATAGGTCAAATCAGCACTAAGTCCTTCAGTGCTTGCTGCAAAATGTGTTCCGGATTCTCTATGTATTTTCGGAGCATCGAAATATGAAACACATTGTGCACACCAGCAAGAGACGGAGGTAATGCTAATCGATACGCAACAGGTCCAACCTTTTCCAAAATCTCGAAAGGTCCAATGTAACGAGGGCTAAGTTTTCCCTTAACATTGAATCTCATCACACCCTTCATTGGTGAGACCTTCAGAAAGACTTTCTCTCCAACTTGAAATTCCAAATCGGTCCTTCTCTTATCAAGATAAGATTTCGGTCTCGATCAAGCGACTTAATCCTTTCTCTTATCATATCAACCATAGCACTTGTAGCTTCAATCATCTCAGACCTAAGACTTTTCTTTCACCTGCCTCAGCCAAAGACAAAGGTGTCCTACAAGTACTACCATACAAAGCCTTGAATGGAGCCATGCCTATTGTTGCTTGATAACCGTTGTTATAGGCAAACTCAACCAAAGCTAGGTGTTCATCCCAATTACCACCCATATCCACCACACAAGATCCGAGCATGTCTTCCAATGTCCGAATTGTCCGCTCGGATTGTCCATCGTGACCGTGGATGATGAGCTGTACTCAAGTTCAATTGGGTTCCCAAGGCCTTCTGCAAACTATTCCAAAACCTTGAGGTGAACCTAGGATCACGATCCGAAACAATACTCAATGGCACACCATGCAGACGAACCACATTATCCACATAAAGCCTGGCTAGCTTATCCAGAGTATGAGTGATCTTCATAGGAATGAAATGGGCTGATTTGGTCAACCTATCAACAATCACCCACACAAGTGTCATTGCCTTTACTTGTCCGAGGCAAGCTAGTCACAAAGTCCATGGAGATATCTTCCCACTTCCAACTAGGAATAGGAAGGGGTTGAAGTAATCCGGATGGAGGTTGTCGAACGGCTTTCACACGTTGGCAAGTCTCACACTTGGCAACAAAATCATCAACATCCGCCTTTAGACCAATCCACCAAAAATGTTCCTTCAAGTCCTTGTACATCTTGGTGCTTCCCGGTGTACAAGAAAGACCGACCGGTGTGCTTCCTTCAATATTTCTTTCTTAACTTCATCGCTTGCAGGCACACACAGTCTTCCTCTAAACAACAAAGCACCATCCATGGATATACCAAAGTCGGGGTCCGACTCAGATTCGAAGAAATCTTCTCAACTTTGGTCAAAAACTCTTGATCGAACTCTGCAGCAACAATCTTATCTCTAAGACCAGATCTTGCCGTCATGGCGAAAAGAATAAAAACAGAATTCTCGGGACGATTTCCAAACCAAAACTCTCAATAGAAGACCACAATGGTAAACTCAAAGCATTCAAATCCAAAGTCTTCTTCCTGGTTCTTCCTACTAAGAGCATCGGCAACAACATTTGCTTTCCCAGGATGATACTTGAATATCACAATCATAATCGGAGACTAGTTCCAACCATCTCCTTTGTCTCATGTTCAACTCCTTTTGGGTAAAGAAGTATTTCAAACTCTTATGATCCGTGAAAATGGCAATCTTCTCACCGTAAAGATAATGTCTCCAAATCTTCAAAGCAAAGACAACGGCGGCAAGTTCTAGATCGTGAGTGGGGTAATTCCGCTCATAATCCTTCAATTGCCGAGAAGCATAGGCTACGACCTTGCCATGTTGCATCAGTACACAACCCAAACCAATCTTTGACGATCGGTATAAACTGTCATACCACCGGAACTATCGGTATAGTCAAAACCGGGGCACTTGTCAATCTATCTTTCAACTCTTGGAAATTCTTCTCACAGGCGTCGGACCAAACAAACTTCTCTTCTTTCCTGGGTCAACTTAGTCATAGGAGCAGCCAACCGAGAAAAGTTCTCAATAAACCTTCGGTAGTAACCCGCCAATCCAAGAAAACTTCTTATTTCCGTTATCGACTTCGGTCTCTCCCAATCAGCCACAACTTGGACTTTTTCAGATCGACACGAATACCTTCGGCTGAAACTACATGACCAAGGAAAACCACTCTCTTAAGCCGAGAAATCACACTTGCTAAACTTAGCAAACAACTTCTTTTCCCGCAACCTTTGCAAAGTGAAACTTAGATGACTCGCATGCTCTTCTTCGCTCTTCGAATAGATCAAGATGTCATCAATGAAAACAATCACAAACTTATCAAGCACATCATGAAATACTCGGTTCATGAGGTCCATGAACACCGCAGGAGCATTGGTCAATCCGAAGGGCATGACTCTAAACTCATAGTGACCATACCGCGTTCGGAAAGCTGTCTTGAAGATATCACTAGACTTCACTTTCAATTGGTGATATCCGGACCTTAAGTCAATCTTCGAGAACACAACTCGCACCCTTCAACCGATCGAAGAGATCATCGATTCTGGGCAGCGGATATCTATTCTTGATAGTCAACTTATTCAACTCACGGTAGTCGATGCACAAGCGCATACTACCGTCTTTCTTTTTGACGAACAAGACCGGAGCTCCCCAAGGTGACACACTAGGCTGTACGAAACCTCTATCAATGAGCTCATTCAACTGATTTTGCAACTCTTTCAACTCAGCAGGGAGCCATCCTATACGGAGCTTTAGATACCGGTGCAGCACCGTGGACGAGATCAATAGAGAATTCGACATCTCTCGTCCGGAGGCACTCCCGATAGATCATCGTGGAAGACATCAACAAAGTCGCAGACAACTCGACTTCATCGACTCTTTTCTCCACTATACCCTTGCCTTCAGATGAAGCATCATCCACTAGGGCATAGACTTGCATCAAGGTGCAGACAAAGACCTTCTTACAAACCCTTCTCTTTTCACCCTGAAATTCAAAGACCGGACTTCCACAAATATGGAACTGAATCTTCTTTGAGGAACAAAGGAACACAGCTTTGTGGGCTGTCAACCAATCGATTCCCAAAATAACATCGAAGTCCTTCATGTCAAGAATCACAAAATTGGCTTCCAAGTTCTTCTCACCAACCAACACAGACATTTAGATAACCCCTTATCTAGTTTCACAACAGACCAAGAGGTGTACTAATCAATAAACAACTAGACAACTTCTCGTGGATTAGGTTAGTCTTCTTGATGAATGCAGATGACATGAACGAATGAGATGCACCCGTATCAAATAAGACAAATGCAGAAATAGAAGCGACTAACAATGTACCCGTAATCACATCATGGCTTGGATCCCGCTCGCATCGAAATAAATACTCAAAACTCTACCGAGGGAGGAGCAGGAGCACTCTTCACCATCAAAGGTGTCGGCAAGCGCCGCTTCGGACAGCACGAGCGAAATGACCAGCTTGCTTGCAGAGAAGCAAACAGATTGCTGGATCCAACAGGGTGGCTGCAACAGAGGGCTTCGAACAAAAGGCCTTGCACTTGCACTTGCACTTGCACTTGCATTTGCTGGTGGTCGGTTTCCGCCATACCGTTTAAACCGGCCGGGCTGCCGAAAACCCGTGTTCCGACCTACACTCTTAGCCCGAAAGGTAGGAGTGGGGTAGGGTGTAGGTCTCACATAACGACGGTCATTGCGATCCACCAAACCAGAATTCCTTGATCGCCAAGGCTTTTGCACACGAGCACCTTCCTTCTCTCGTTTCTTCCAACTTCTTCGAGTTCTCGCACCACTTGAGCATAGCTCACTATAGGCTGGACTCGTGAGGTAAGCTTTAATGGCAGTGGCGCAGTCCTTTGAAGAACTTCTTTGCTTTGGCGAGGTCTTCCTTCAAAGAATCTGAGCAAAGAAATGAAGCTCCTCGAACTTCGTTGGTACTCCAACACAGATAAAGTTCCTTGAGTCGAATCATAAACTCAGCTTCCTTCGCATCGTTCAATCCTTCACCGCCTCGGGAAAGTAGTTCATACAAAAAGCCTCTTTGAATAACTCCCAAGTTACAACTCCCGCATGCAAACCTTCCAAAACAGACGAGTGGAAATCCACCATGCATCAGCTTCTTGTTGCAACTTCGCTCAAAGAAACAAAATCTTCCGAGCTTCCGAGCATTGCAGATGTCGGAAAGCCTTCTCCAACTCACGAAGCCACTTGTTAGGAAACAAGGGGTCCTTGGTAACTCCAAGAAAGTGGGTACTTGCATCTTCGTAAAACTCTCCATCAAAGTAGTATGAGGAGTTCCAACTAAACCTCCCGCATTCAGGATCATGCGGCATGAGGATTCACATTAGCACCAGCCCGGGTCTCATTATGCAGAGTCATGAAACCCACCAACATCTCGGTTGAACCGAGCCGCTTGTCGTCGCATCATATTGCCCATAATATTGGCAATATCTCTCAAACTTCCAACATTCGGGGCACCAGGGATCTCATGAGTACCCCGATCAGCATTTGGTATCCCACCACCTCCATGAGGTACTTCACCACCTCCCCGAGGTACTTCACCACCTCCATGACCACCGGATTCACCACGCCCACTTCTCGTAGTAACCATTCTCGCAAAACCGAGAACATCAAAATACCGAATTTCGAAGATTCAACATAAACCACAAGTCCAAATGATTTGAAAACTTAAATCATGCTCAAATATATCCATATAGTCATCAAACAATATTCCATAAGGCAAAAATCACATTTTCCAAAAATTCAACAGCAAATGAGGTCACCGTGACCATTGGTCGAGTGGTTGGTCGAGTGACCCAACCGACCAATCAGTCGACCAATGAAGACAGTAATGCGAAAATTCGCATTATAAGCCTCATTTCCACATTCCAACCTCATTCTAACTTCTTCCAAAGGTGAGAGAGCTCTAGGGAAAATCTCCAAGAGTTCCCACAAGTGTTCTTGAGGTGATTTAGTGCTTCAACAACAACACCACAACACACCATCTTCACAAACAAGGTAAATCTCTCATTCTTCCTTCCATTATCATCTTCTCATGCTTGCATTTCAATAAAACCATGCTTTACTTGTATCCAATGCTAGAAATCATGCTTAGGAATGCTTAGAAACATATTCCCTAGGTTTTAAACACAATGCCATGCATAGACAACAAGTTTTAACACATTTGGTGCTCATCTCGCAAAGTTTTATACCGAAATCGATATCTTTAGAAAAATTTCGTTTTCTCTCAAACCGCTTGAAATTTTCGCACGAGATCAAATGCTACATGCTCAAGATGACATTGTAGATAGGTCCATACAATTTGATTTAACCAATTTCAACTTTTCAAAAATCCAATTTTGACCTAAATTGCAAAATCCCCAAATTTCCTTCTTGCTGAATTTTTCGCTTTAATCCAAGTTTTCGATCGATTTTCATCAAAACGACTTCATAGACATGAAATTCCAAGTATTGCGCACATGCTAGTATGTTCAAATCAAATTTCCCCCAAATTTGAAATTTTCCGAAAAATTACGAAAATACCCTTTTGGCTCAAATCTTAAAATAGCACTAATTGGAAATGTCTCTTGTCTCTTCCACGATACACCATGCGGAGGGGAGGACGAGGAGGAGGTAGAGGTCGAGGTCGCATCGTAGGTGCTCTTAGGGGCAGAGGTCGTGTTCCTTTCGAGCCTAGAGAGGAGGTTAGGAGACCGGACATGTTTGACACACCTCAGCCGAGTTTCCGTACGAGGCCTACTTCAGCTATTGTAACATCGAGATGGGGCGTCTACTTCATTTACGCCAGCTCGTAGCCTTTAGGATCCGGCAGAGGTTCGACACTTTACAATGGACTCATCTCTTCACCGAGGATTTGCCGGTATACCCGGAGCTAGTGAGGTTGTTCTTCAAAGAACCTTACTTACACAGAGGAGGCTCGAGGCCGTGGACATCCACTCGCACTTGTCCTCGTGGAGCGGGGTCCTCCGCACTCGGATTCGCTTCTCTACCCGGACACCGGCTGAGATCTTGCAGGTCCCTTACTATCCACAAGCAGCAGTGTGTGGATACCCGCAGGAGCAGATCCGGACAGCCATCCGATGCCGTACGAGCTTCGCGAGATATGCTCTACGCTATGGGATAGCCGTCGATGCTACACACCGTGGACTAGCGGACGGATGACGGGCTCGCACGTATTATCGGTCGCATAGTCGGCCGAAACATCATGCCGAAAGCCGGACATCACCATCGGGTCACAATGGATGGAGGCCTTGGTCATCTACCGCATCTACATGGGCTTCGAGATCGATCTCTCCTACATCATTCAGCAGGTCATGCCGGACTTAGTTCTCGCGGCCTAGCATGCGGAACCTTTGCTATGGGAGGCTTCCGACTTTGATCTTCAGGCATTTCGGGGTGAGTTTCGAGGATACACCGATGGACACTAGATCACAGGGATACCCCATTGGGACTCGGACCATTCGACGATGAGACTACATCGCTTAGAGAGATCTCCCGGTCCGAGAGGGTGAGGATGATGATGAATCGAGGATGAGGATCAGGGATCGAGGATGGAGGAGAGGATATCGGTCCCGATAGTGATGATCAGGCCGGAGATGATACAGATATGCGCGAGGCCGAGCCCGTGCATCACGAGTTTCCTTCATCACACTTCGAGGCAGGGCGGCCCTTCACATGCGGTTCCGAGACTTCGGATCTTGGTGCACAGATGAGATCGATGACTTCCATGCTAGAGAGGATGGAGGTCGACAGAGCAGATGTACGAGAGGATGGAGTCACGACAGATAGGATAGAGCATCGTGACTCAGCCTAGCAGAGGAGTTCAGAGCATACAGAGATCGAGTAGATCACCTAGATAGACCGTACTTTAGGATTTTCCATTTATGCATTTCAGATGTAATCATTGTAAAAACTTTTGAAATTAATGAAGTTCATTTTGTTTCTCTTTAATTATTGTATGTTATGCACTTTTCTTTTCCTTGCATTAGTGTCATTTGTTCAAGTATAATTATGGTATGTTATTCGAAATGTTCTGTTATACCTCAAAGGTCAAGTTTCTAATTCAGTGTTCTATTATTCACTTCTAAGAGTAGAAGAGTCATTTCGGATCAATGACTCAGAATGTTCAGTTGTTGTCTTTTGTGGTTAGGATCTCCTCGAACCTTGGGCTCTGATACCAATCATTACGCCCTCCCAGCCGGTACCCTATCCGGCATACCCGAGAGTGTGATCCACAGCCCGAAGATCGGTATCGAGTGATCAACCTCCCACATAAACAATAACATAATCATGAACAATCATAACAAGAGTGCGGAAGATAAATCATAGATCCAATAATGAAAGAATGAATCATAAACGAATCGAATAATAGATATAATCGTAGTATCAAACAGATAAGTAAAGTGAAGCAAAAATCCCACTTTACATCCAAATGAAAAGTAGCTCTAAAGAATAAACTAGACAAAATCTAATCCCAAAGAGCAAGTACATTGGGTAACTAAATTATTCTCCACTTTATAGACGACATCCTTGTAGGTATAGATCTCATAAATAGCACAAGGACGCTTCCACTCAATGGTCGGACTAAGCATCGTACGGAGCATAACCACTGCGGGATCTTCGTAGTAATTGTGGTAACCGCAATCACCTTCCCGGAGATATGTCTCTTCGCCTTGCGCTTCTTCATAGGGACCGTCATAATACTCAAGACTGCAGGATAGTCTAACAACATTGTACAATAAAGGAATGAGTTTCAAAGAAACCCAAGAAGGCGCTTAAAATCCATAATAACATAAATGGCAGGATTCCAGAACAAACATAAATGCAATATGATATGAGACAAACAATGAATGAATGAATCTAACTCTATGGATGCTGGTCTCTATTGGCAGACATGCTTTAAGTCATAGCACCGTACTTCTTTAGGAAAGTCCACTCACATCCTCAACCATTTAAGATATCTTGGATTCTCTCACGGATCATTTCACCGGTCTTGAGCAGCCGATTGGTAATGGGTCCTTCATCCTCAGGACAAACCTTGGCAGGGGGTTAAGTCAACACACTCTCTCACAACCATTTGGTATAAGTACTGGCGCATGTCGTGGTAAAACCTAGCCAAATGCAAGTCTTCTACTTGGTTACATCAAGTCGATCCAGATACTTCCATTCCTCGTCCCTGACGATCCTTTCCGGTATCCTTCACACTAGAGTCAACGTATCCTATGGCACCGACCAACTCGGACTACGGACTCATCAACCCTATTGATCATCCACATATGGTAAACGGGAAGCTCTCACGTCCTCTCACGGGTTGGTTACCGGTCTTAAGCGCCCGTGAGCCCAAGTCTAACCATATGCAACCCTACCAATAAATGGCCCCCACAATGTGATTCCCGTCCTCTCACGGGTTGGTTACCGGTCTTGAGCGCCCATGAATCCCCATTGCTACCACGGGTCGTTCGGTCTCAATACCCCTCCGATTAGGGTCCGACATAACAGGACATCCTAGCCAAACACTACTAGACAATCCTAGATATGTCATCCAACAGCTTTAGGAAGGTGTCCAGAGGGCATCTCCGGAAACATCCCATAATATTCCCGTAGTAGTCCAAGGACAGAAGTGTCGAAAGGACACCTCTCCTTTCCAAACCATACGTAAGCATACACATGCATCAATTCATATCATCACATATATGGTAACTACATATATGGAAAGAAATCAGTATTACAATCACTTGTATAACATTGGTAAGTAAATCATACATGAATCAATTCAATATGAATAAGTAATGCTACCGTAATCAAAGTTATGCAACAGTAGTATATCATTGTAAGAATCTAATTTAGGAAACATATTCATGATATTCAAATATAGAAACTAGATTCATGCTATCTATGTAATTAAGGAAATAACCATCCTTACCTTTTATAACTCGCAAAAGGATCCCAAGAAATCAAGTAAGATCTTGGCAAACTTGAGAAGAAGGTCCTAAACAAGTATATACAACATATTAGGAAAGATCCCTAACAGAAAATATATCAAAACATCCGAAACAGCACCAATTTCGGAGTTGCCGTACTCATTGGTCGAGTGGATTGGTCGAGTGGTCCAACGACCAATCAACGACCAATGCAGATAGAGCCTATAAAATCAGAGTTTTAAGATATGAAATCCGAATTTGGTGGTTCAAAAGGGTACTAATCAAGGGGTAGACTACATCAGTAGTATTCTAGCATATAGGGGACCTCAAAACACTAATCAAATCAAGGTATCAAGATCCAAATTAGGAAACAAAAAGTTACCATAATTAACTCAAACATGGATCTTGATGAATTTGAAATAGAAAACAAGGACAAGAACTATAGGAGGATGGATCATTGCTTTCGTAATGAAAACATGAAAACATGCATAGGTCTTCATGGAATAAGGCTTAGAAGCATAAATCTAAATAAGGAAATAAAACCTACCATATATGTAACTATCATGCATCATGAAGAACACATAGTAAGGTAGAAGAGAACAACTAGAATTCTATGGATTATGGATCATGGAAAGAAAACACAACCATTAACCACTAACATGATCAATGAAAGAAGATCCAAAGAGATCGAATTCAGATTAGAAGATTAACAGAGATTAAATCATGGTTTGATCATGAATCCTTCAAAAGCTTGCAATGATCATGGTTAAGATCATTGTTCTAGCCTTAAATCCTTAGGATGATCATGAGAACATGTTCAGAGATGTTTGCAACAGAGGATGCAGCATCTCTTCTACTGTCTCAACTCAAAAAGGAAAGAAAAAAACAAAGATGGAGGAGAAGAAGAGAGAGTAGACATACCTTTTGATGCAAAAAGAAGAGTTCCGACGAAGATCCGTCAAGAAAACACCAAGGATGCAAGAGAGATGACTTGCGAGAGGTCTTTGGTCTGCTCCAGAGGGTTTGGAGGCAGCAAATACGAAGTGGACTCGAGGTTGGACTTAAATAGAGCAAGAATCAACCTAATTGCCAAAGACAAGACTCATTGGTCGAGTGGATTGGTCGATCGGCCCGGGCCGACCAATCAATCGACCAATGCCGACAAAGAAGGCCAAAACAGGAATTGAAGGTCCAGATCAAATCCAAACCTAAAGGGGTTTTGCACACAAGTCAAGTGACTTACCTAATAGGTAGAAATGCCTTCAAACCAAGATAGAGAGCACTCCAAGTCCATCAACTAATTAGATCTTCATCAGGATTCAGTTTCCATAAATAGAACCTCATCATCAACTTTCATGGATTCAAAGCCGACACACCAAGTCCTCTACTGGGATGGCCCAAAGCTGACTTCTTACTTTACTTCGGGTCATCGGACCTACAAACAACAAGGTTTCCGGGTCAAGGTTAGGGCTGGGTTTCACAGGGCTAATGTCTCTTCCTCCGCCCGAACCAAGAGGAGGCATGACACAATTGATGCTCCCTCAAATAAAAAATCCAAAGCTTCGACGGATGGTGAGGAGGTCTTCATCCCCCAGTGGACCCTGAAGATGACCGACAGGGTTACTCGGGATCCTGAGAAAGCTGCAGAATGGAGCTCCCTCAGTCTTGCTCCTTCTGATCGCCAGGAGTTTGAAGCCCTGGATGACACCTCCCTTGTTAGTCAATTTACAAGGTACCAGTCTTCTTGATTACTTATGTTTTCATAATTTCTTATGACTTCTTCTGATATCTTCCGTCTTCCCAGGAATGCTATGTTGAGCTTTTATCAACACATGGAAGCATTGAGCCGGGTTGGTCGCACCAGCTCCTTGCTGCAAACTTGTGAAGAGAAATTGGCCAAGGCCAATTCTGAAATAGACCAGCTGACTGCAGCTACCGTGGAGCTGCAGAAAAAGCATGAGGAAGAAGTGATCTCCCTCAAGGAAGCCCTTGAAGCTTCGAAAATTCGTGTCTCTGCTGCCGAGCGCGAGGCCAGGAAGCAAAAGGCAGCTGCCACGTTGTTTGGTGACAGCCTTGAAATCAAAAGTAGGGAGCTCGAAGGACATCTGAAGTTGGTGATCCCTAGCAAGCCTGAGCATATAAAGCCAGAGCTTCGGAAGGAGTGCATTCGGAAATACCTAAACAGCCTACCTTTCTCCGAATTGCTAGGTTTCTACAACATTCAAGCTTATCGCATGGGGCAGAACGACGTTTGGGAGCAGATCCTTGGAACGATCCCTGACTTCGACACTGCTCCATTTCGTGAGGTATGCCACCAAGAGGTCTTCGGGAAAGTTGGTATGGATCTCCCGGACTGGGCTCAGGGAGAAGATGATCCTTTTCCAGCTGACCCTCAATATGAGGCGTACCTGAATGACGAGCCGGCACTTCCAGAGGAGAAATCACAAGCCGAGTCTCAAGTTGTTGTTGTAGAGAATTCAGCCGATGCCACTCTTGAGGAAGGCTCTTATCATGGTCCTGAGAAAAGTCCTCCCGACCAGGGTCCCTCGGGCAACAATGAAGAAAAGGCTTAGGGAGTTATTCTTTTGTAAAGATTTACCCTCAATTTAATGAATAGACATTTCTTTTGTCATGTTGGCCTCTAAATTTCCCCTTCCTCCTGCCGAAATCTTGCCTTGAATATCAAAGTATTAATGATAAAACTTATCACTTAACTTTTCATTCCTCGCCGAATAATAATCTTGTAGACATATTGTGAAGATGCGTTTCGGGAAGATGTGTTAATCTTCCCCACTACTTCATTTATTGCAAAGTCCGCACGTTTCCCTTCTGCGAAGTTCAAACGTTTTCCTGCTTTTGTACCATTCACTGTTTCCAATGAATCGAAATACATCCATTATTTTAATGGCGGTGCGACGATTGGAGGTATCTCTGCATCAGGTGCTCGCTTCCACATGTTTCCATGTGGCATCCCTTCGACCGTTGATCTTGCTTTTTGCGGATTTCAAAGCGTCATTTCGATCTGGGTCGTCTGTTGTCCTTAGCCTTCAACCGTCGTCTTATACCTGAGGCTATTTAAAGCCTTCGTGGGTACTCTCCATCTATCCTAACTTCTGCAAGTTAGATTTGCTAAAGTGCCAAAGCAACCTTTCGTCCTTCGGCCTGCTTCTGTATTCCTCGTACTCCAACAACAGCTCTATCCATTTCCGAACAAGTGAGTTTTTTGATTACTCATCTCTTTCCCCACTTCCCCCGGAGTAAACCGCGATAGTAGTTATACTTGGGGTTTAGTTTGTTGGTTTGTCGGAAGTCGTAGAAAACTAGGGTTTCCCCATTATTGTTGTCGTTTATTTCTGTACTGATACGGCTGGTTTTTTGTTGTTTTGCATAGTGGCTCCCAAGATCAACCCGAACTTTATCAGAGCAAAATCTTGCAAGAAAAGCGTTCCGTCGGTGGTGGTTGGGGCCAGTGCGGTGGTTTCAGCTAGTGAATCCTCCAAGCGTAAGGCGACTGCTGGCGGTGAATCTTCAAGTCAGATTCCTGCAGCTTCTATTGATGCCGTCCCTGCGCCTCCTTTGCCCGAAGTGATCGCTCGTCTTTCCCAGGAAGATCTTGATCACTTCGTTGCCGATGGTGCTGCCGGCGCTCCGCGCTGGTGAGCTCATTGGTGCACCCCCGAAGGAGACTCTTCGGGCATCCGAGGCAACTATGTTGGAGTCTGATGAAGGTGTGGTTCCAGCAGGTGCTGCTCCTATTTCTAACTCTAGTGCTTGTTTGGCATCCTCCTCCTCTCCTTCTGAGTTGAAGAATGTTGCCACTAGGAAGCGCCGTCGGGTGACAAGTGATGAAGCTCATCCTTTGCTTGGTGTAGTTCATCCTTCTCATCCTTTGCCTGAATTAGTGTCAGACGAGTTTGACAGAGCGTTGGAATGGTGTCTTCTTGCTCGAATGACTTCCGAGAGCACAGTTCTTTCCAAACTTCCGTACGAAGTCTTTACGAAGTCACTTGGTGATGTAAGTCTTTCTTCATTATCCTCTCGATTTTGAAAAATTACTTTTCTCGCTCCTCGCTAACTCGGAAGTTGTTTGCAGGAGTCTTGCTGGTAACTTCCACAACCAAGTGGAAGCAAGTACTAGACTCGAGAGGTTGAGCAATGAAGTTTCTAGGCTTCGGGAAATCTCGAAGCTAAAGATGTTGAGATTGCTCGCCTTCGGAATCTAGCTTGGGAGGTGGCAGGAGAAAAAAATTCGATGATTGGTCGTCTTCGGTCGGACTTGGATGATGCCGGGGAGAAGATCCGGCGATCGGAGCGAACAGTTGGAAAGTCAGAGCCAAAGGATCCGAAACATTACCCGAAAGGCAAGCTGTCGTTCCTTTGCCCGAATCCCTTCCAACCGATGTTCGCAGAGCCTGCGTCTTCAAGTATTTACACAAGTAAGCCTTTTGTTGATATGCTGAATGCTTATAACTTGCAAAGCGTCGGGATGGTGAGAACGAAGTATGGGAATCAATATTAAGGAAAGATCCTCATTTTGATACGACTCCCTACAGTGTTGTTTGCCATCCTGAAGTATTTACCGACCTGGGTATTCCTCCTCCCGACTGGACCAAGGATAAGATTGATCCTCCACCTTCCGATCCAGATATTATGTAATATCTGAAAGATTCTACTGTTTATTCTCCGCTGGAAAAAGTCAATTATGACGAGCTTGTACTGAATGCGAGTTTGGTCGAGGACCATTCTTCTCCTGGACAAGCTGGACAAAGAGTATGAAATTGCGGAGGATTTTCTGCATACCGAAATATTTTTGTAATCCTCATTTCTTCTCTTCTTTTCCTTGTATCCTCACCAATGGTTGACTCATATGTTTGTTCTAGCAAAGTCGCGTCGATCTTGTATAACTTGTTAACAATCACTGTAATGACTTTCTTCTTTGATCAGAGATTGTATCCAGCTCTTGTAATTGTCTTGATACTGGCCTCTTTGGATCTTTTGAAGAAATAAGAAATTACTTTATCTTGAACTTTGCTAGCCACTTGAATCGCCGTTGTATTAGGTCTTAGTTGTCTGAAACAATGCCTTTACTTAAGGATTTCCGGAGAAATACAATAAGTCTGAGAAAGAACTCACTCGGGTTTTAAACCGATGCCTTATACTTAAGGATTTCTGGAGAAATACAATAAGTCTGAGAAGGAACTCACTCGGGTTTTAAACCGATGCCTTATACTTAAGGATTTCCGGAGAAATACAATAAGTCTGAGAAGGAACTCACTCGGGTTTTAAACCGATGCCTTATACTTAAGGATAATTCAAAAATTCAATAAGTCTCGACGGAACTCACTCGGGTTTCAAACCGATGCCTTGCAAAAGGAACTCACTCGGATTTTCATCCGATGCCCCGACTTAAGAAAGTTCGAAAAATTTTCCATAAGCGTTGAAGTGTTGAAGGACCCACACGAATTTTCATCCGATGCCTTATAGTTGGATCTTGTTCTTGAATGTGGTGTATGATGCCCCCCAATCAAAAGATAGTTTGTTGAAAGCCAAAAATTGCATTGATTGAGTTGAAAATGATTACATCGCGAACAAAATTGAAATCATCCTCAAGGATAAAACTTTTTGAGATGCCTAGCATTCCACAAACGATCCAACTCTTTCTGGGAATCGATGTTCTTCAGCCTGTAAGCTCCTGAACTGACCGGTTTCACAACCATATAGGGTCCTTCCCAGGAAGGGTCCAACTTTCTTTGGTGACGCGGGTCGGAAGCTAGGGTGTTTCTCAACACCAGATCTCCTGTAAAACCCAGCCCTAACCTTGACCTGGAAACCTTGTTATTTGTAGGTCCAGTGACCCGAAGTAAAGTAAGAAGTCAGCTTTGGGCCATCCCAGTGGAGGACTTGGTGTCTGGCTTTGAATCCATGAGAGTTGATGATGAAGTTCTATTTATGGAAACTGAATCTTGATGAAGATCGGATTAGTTGATGGACTTGGAGTGCTCTCTATCATGATTTGAAGGCATTTCTACCTATTAGGTAAGTCATTTGTTATGTGTGCAAAACCCCTTTAGGATTGGATTTGATCTGGGTCTTCAATTCCCTGTTTTGGAATTGCTGTCAGCATTGGTCGACTGGACCAGTCGACCAATCCACTCGACCAATGAGTGCTGTCTTTGGCAATTAGGTCTTGCTTGCTCTATTTAAGCCCAATCTCGAGTCTACTTCGTATTTGCTGCCTCCAAACTCTTTGGAACGAACCAAAGACCTCTGCAAGTCATCTCCCTTGCATCCTTGGTGATTTTCTTGACGGATCTTCGTCAAAACTCTTCCTTTTGCATCAAAGGTATGTCTACACTCTCTTCTTCTCCTCCATCTCTGTTTTTCTTTCCTTTTTGAGTTGAGACAGTAGAGGAGATGCTGCATTCTCTGTTGCAAACATCTCTGGACTTGTCTCTCATGATCATCCTAAGGATTAATGGCTAGAACAATGATCTTAACCATGATCATTGCAAGCTTTTGAAGGAATCATGATCAAACCATGATCTAGTCTCTGTTTAACTTCTGATTTGAATTCTGATCTCCTTGGATCTTCTATATTGATCATCTTAGTAGTCAATTGCTGTGTTTTCTTTTCATGATCCATGATCTATCAATCTCTAGTTGTTTCTCTTCTAGCATACCATGTTTTCTTCATGAATCATGATAGTTACATATATGGTAGGTTTTGTTTCCTTATTTAGATTTATGCTTTTAAGCCTAATTCCTTGAAGATCTAAGTATGCTTTTCATGATACCTTTACCTGAAGCAATGATCCATTCTTCCTTTGTTCTTGTCTTTGATTTCTATCTTGAATTCTTCAAGATCCATGGTTGATCTAATTATGGTAACTTTTTGTTTCCTAATTTGGATCTTGATGGCTTGATTGGATTAGTGTTTTGAGGTTCCCTTTATGTTAGGATACTACTGATGTAGTTTACCCCTTGATTAGTACCCTTTTGAACCACCAAATTCGGATTTTATATCTTAAAACTCTGTTTTTTTAGGCTATCGTTCCGCATTGGTCGATCGGACCAGTCGACCAATCCACTCGACCAATGAGTACAGCAACTCCAGAATTGGTCTGTGTTGGATGTTTTGGTATATTTTCTGTTAGGGATCTTTCCTAATATGTTGTATACACTTGTTTAGGACCTTCTTCTCAAGTTTGCCAAGATCTTACTTGATTTCTTAGGATTCCTTTGCCAGTTATAAAAGGTAAGGATGGTTACTTCTTTAACAACATAAATTGCATATCTTAGTTTCTATATTAGAATCTTGTTAAGTTATTTCTTTAATTAGATTCTTATGATGTTATACTACTGTGGTACTATCTTGATATCAGTAGCATTACTTAATCATATTGAATTGACTCATGTATGATTTACTTACCAATTATATACAAAGTGATTGTAATTATTGATTTCTTTCCGTATATGAATTTACCATATATGTGATGATATGAATTGATGCATGTGTATGCTTAAGTATGGTTTGGAAAGGAGAGGTGTCATTTTGACACTTCTGTCCTTGGACTACTACGGGAATATTATGGGATGTTTCCGGAGATGCCCTATGGATACCTTCCTAAACTGTTGGATGGCATATCTAGGATTGTCTAGTAGTGTTTGGCTAGGATGTCTTGTTATGTCAGACCCTAATCGGAGGGGTATTGAGACCGAACGACCCGTGGTAGCAATGGGGATTCATGGGCGCTCAAGACCGGTAACCAATCCGTGAGAGGACAGGAATCACATTGTGGGGGCCATTTATTGGTAGGGTTGCATATGGTTAGACTTGGGCTCACGGGCGCTCAAGACCGGTAACCAACCCGTGAGAGGACGTGAGAGCTTCCCGTTTACCATATGTGGATGATCAATAGGGTTGATGAGTCCGTAGTCAGGGACTATGAGGACTCTAGTGTGAAGGATACCGGAAAGGATCGTCAGGGACGAGGAATGGACGTATCTGGATCTGACTTGATGTAACTAAGTAGAAGACTTGCATTTGGCTAGGCTTTACCCTGACATGCGCCGGTACTTAGACCAATGGTGATGTGAGAGAGTGGTGACTTAACCCCCAGCCATGGAATGTCCCGAGGGATGCCGGACCCATTACCAACTGATGATGAGTGATTGAGACCTTCCTAAAGAAGTACGGTGCTATGACTTAAAGCATGTCTGCCAATAGAGACCAGCATATATAGAGTTAGATTCATTCATTCATTGATTGTCTCATACCATATTGCATTTATGTTTGTTCTGAAATCCTGCCATTTATGTTATTATGGATTTAACTGCCTTACTGGGTTTCTTTGAAACTCATTCCTTTATTGTACAATGTTTGTTAGACTATTCCGCAGTGATCGAATATTATGACGGTCCCTATGAAGAAGCGCAAGGCGAAGAGGCATATCTCCGGGAAGGTGATTGCGGTTACAACAATTACACTGAAGATCCCGCGAGTGGTTATGCTCCGTACGATGCTTAGTCCGACCATTGAGTGGAAGCGCCCTTGTGCCGTTTATGAGATTTATACTTATAGGGATGTTGTCTATAAAGTGGAGAACAATTTAGTTACCCATTGTACTTGCTACTGGGATTAGATTTTGTCTAGTTTATTCTCTTTTAGAACTACTTTTCCGCTGGTTGTAGAGTGGGATTTTGCCTCACTTTAGTTATCTGTTTTTGACACTCTAATTATATCTAGTACTCTGATTTATATATGATTCATTCTTTCCTTATTGGATCTATGGTTTATCTTCCGCACTTTTATTGTTATTGTTCATGATTATGTTATTGTTTATGTGGGAGGTTGATTACTCGATACCTGATCTTCGGGTTGTGGATCACACTCTCGGGTATGCCAGATAGGGTACCGGCTGGGAGGATGTGACAGATTTGTATCAGAGCCCAAGGTTCGAGGAAATCCTACCCACAAAAGACAATAACTGAACATTCCTGAGTCATTGATCTGAAATGACTCTTCTACTCTTAGAAGTGAATAATAGAACACTTGGATTAGAAACTTAACCTATGAAGCATAACAGAACATTTCCGAATAACATACCATAATTATACTTAAATAAATGTCACTAATGCAAAGAAAAGAAAGGTGCATAATATACAATAATTAAGTGAAACAAAATGAACTTCATTAATTTCAAAAGCTTTTACAACGATTACATTTGAAATGCATAAATGAAAATCCTAGGGTACAGTCTATCTAGGTGATCTTCTCTGATCTCTGTATGCTCCGAACTCCTCCGCTAGCCGAGTCACCCGATGCTCTATCCTATCCCGTCGTGACTCCATCCTCTCGTACATCTGCTCTCCGTCCGACCTCCATCCTCTCTAGCATGGAAGTCATCGATCTCATCCGTGCCCCAAGATCTGAAGTCTCCGGAACCGCATGTGAAGGGCCACCCGCCTCGAAGTGTGATGAAGGAAACTCGTGATGCACCGGCTCAGCCTCGTGCATATCCGCATCATCTCCGGCCTGATCATCACTATCGGACCGATGTCCTCTCCTCCATCCTCCGACTCCCGATCCTCAGCCTCCGACTCCTCATCATCCTCACCCTCCGGACCAGAGATCTCTCGATCGCTGCAGTCTCATCCGACGAATGGACCGAGTCCCGATTGAGTATCCCCGTGAACCGGTGTCCACCGGTGTATCCTCGAAACTCACCCCGAAATGCCCGAAGATCAAGGTCGGTAGCCTCCCATAGCAAATGTTCCGCATGCTAGGCCGCAGAACCAAGTCCAAAGCATGACCTGCTGAATGATGTAGGAGAGATCGATCTCGAAGCCCATGTAGATGCGGTAGATGACTAAGGCCTCCATCACTGTGACCCGATGATGATGTCCGGCTTTCGGCATAATGTTTCGGCCGACTATGCGACCGATAATCCGTGCAGAATCCGTCATCCGTCCGCTAGTCCACGGAGTGAAGCATCGACGACTATCCCATAGCGTAGAGCATATCTCGCGCGAAGCTCGTACGGCATCGATGGTCGGCTGTCCAGATCCGCTCCGCAGTATCCACACACACCGCCGTGGATAGTAAGGAACCCGCAAGATCTCAGCCGGTGCTCGGGTGGAGAAGCGAATCCGAGTCCGGAAGACCCCGCTCCTTAGGACAAGTCTAAGTGGATGTCCTTGGCCTCGAGCCTCCTCTGTGTAGGTAAGGTTGTTGAAGAACAACCTCACTAGCTCCGGGTATACCGGCAGATCCTCGGTGAAGAGATGAGTCCACTGCAACGTGTCGAATCTCTGCCGAATCCTAAAGACTCTGAGCTGCCGTAAGTGAAGTAGACGTCCCATCTCGATATTGCAGTAACTAAAGTAGGCCTCGTACAGGAACTCGGCCTGAGGTGTGTCGAACATGTCTGGTCTCCTAACCTCCTGTCTAGGCTCTGAAGGAACCTGACCTCTGCCCCTAAGTGCCCCTACAATGCGACCACGACCTCTACCTCGTCCTCGCCCTCCCCTCTCGCATAGTGTGTATCCGTGAAAGAGACAAGAGACAATTCCAGTTAGTGCTACCTTAAGATTTGAGCCAAAAGGGTATTTTCGTAATTTTTCGGAAAATTTCAAATTTGGGGGAAATTTGATTTGAACATACTAGCAGGTGCGCAATACTTGGAATTTCATGTCTATGAGGTTTGTTTGAAGAAAATCGATCGAAAACTTGGATTAAAGCGAAAAATTCAGCAAGAAGGAAATTTGGGGATTTTGCAATTTAGGTCAAAATTGGATTTTTGAAAAGTTGAAATTGGTTTAATCAAATTGTATGGACCTATCTACAATATCATCTTGAGCATGTAGCATTTGATCTCGTGCAAAAATTTCAAGCGGTTTGAGAGAAAACGAAATTTTTCTAAAGATAACGATTTCGATATGAAAACGTTGCGAGATGAACACCAATATGTTAGAACTTGTTGTCTATGCATGGCATTGTGTTTAAAACCTAGGGAATATGTTTCTAAGCATTCCTAAGCATGATTTCTAGCATTGGATACAAGCAAAGCATGGTTTTGATTGAAATGCAAGCATGAGAAGATGAAAATGGAAGAAAGAATGAGAGATTTACCTTGTTTGTGATGATTGTGTGTTGTTGTGTTGTTGTTGAAGCACCAAAACACCTCAAGAACACTTGTGAGAACCTTTGGAGACTTTCCCTAGAGCTCTCTCACCTTTGGAAGAGGATAGAATGAAGTTGGAATGTGGAAATGAGGCTTATAATGCGAATTTTTGCATTCCGTCTGCATTGGTCAACTCATTGGTCGACTGGGTCAGTCGACCAATCACTCGACCAATGGTCACAGAGACCTCTTTTGCTGTTGAATTTTTGGAAAATGTGATTTTTGCCTTATGGATTATTGTTTGATGACTATATGGATATATTTGAGCATGATTTAAGATTTTCAATCATTTGGTCAAGTGAATTTTTGATGATTTTAAGTTGAGAGTGGAAGCAAGTTGTTGATGATGTTCTTGGATATCTTGCTTCTGATTTGGAAACCAAGGTGATACACTAGGTGGGAAAAGTTAAAGAAGAGAAGGGAGTTTCACCTTGGGGAGCTCCGGTCTTGTTTGTCAAGAAGAAAGACGGTAGTATGCGCTTGTGCATCAACTACCGTGAGTTGAATAAGCTGACTATCAAGAATAGATACCCGCTGCCCAGAATTGATGATCTCTTCGATCAGTTGAAGGGTGCAGTTGTGTTCTCAAAGATTGACTTAAGGTCCGGGTATCACCAATTGAAAGTGAAGTCTAGTGATATCTTCAAGACAGCTTTCCGAACGCGGTATGGTCACTACGAGTTTAGAGTCATGCCTTTTGGATTGACCAATGCTCCTGCGGTGTTCATGGACCTCATGAACCGAGTATTTCACGATGTGCTTGATAAGTTTGTGATTGTTTTCATTGATGACATCTTGATCTATTCGAAGAGCGAAGAAGAGCATGCGAGTCATCTAAGTTTCACTTTGCAAAGGTTGCGAGAAAAGAAGTTGTTCGCTAAGTTTAGCAAGTGTGACTTCTGGCTTAAGAGAGTAGTATTCCTTGGTCATGTGGTTTCAGCCAAAGGTATTCGTGTCGATCCTGAAAAGGTTCAAGCTGTGGCTGATTGGGAAAGACCGAAGTCGGTAACGGAAATAAGAAGTTTTCTTGGATTGGCGGGTTACTACAGAAGGTTTATTGAGAACTTTTCTCGGTTGGCTGCTCCTATGACTAAGTTGACCAGGAAAGAAGAAAAGTTTGTTTGGTCTGACGCCTGTGAGAAGAATTTCCAAGAGTTGAAAGATAGATTGACAAGTGCCCCGGTTTTGACTATACCCGATAGTTCCGGTGGTATGACAAGCTTATACCGATGCGTCAAAGATTGGATTGGGTTGCGATCGATGCAACATGGCAAGGTCGTAGCCTATGCTTCTCGGCAATTGAAAGATTACGAGCGGAATTACCCCACTCACGATCTAGAACTTGGCGCTGTTGTCTTTGCTTTGAAGATTTGGAGACATTACCTCTACGGTGAGAAGATTGCCATTTTCACGGATCATAAGAGTTTGAAATACTTCTTTACCCAAAAGGAGTTGAACATGAGACAAAGAAGATGGTTGGAACTAGTCTCCGATTATGATTGTGATATTCAAGATCACCCCGGGAAAGCAAACGTTGTTGCCGATGCTCTTAGTAGGAAGAACCGGAAGAAGACTTTGGATTTGAATGCTTTGAGTTTACCATTGTGGTCTTCTATTGAGAGTTTTGATTTGGAAATTGTCCCCGAGAATTCCGATTTTATTCTTTCGCCATGACGGCAAGATCTGGTCTTAGAGATAAGATTGTTGCTCTGCAGAGTTCCGATCAAGAACTTTTGATCAAAGTTGAGAAGATTTCTTCAAATCCTGAGTCGGACCCCGACTTTGGTATATCCATGGACGTCAGGTTCACCTCAAGGTTTTGGAATAGTTTGCAGAAGGCCTTGGGAACCCAATTGAACTTGAGTACAGCTCATCATCCACAATCTGATGGACAATCGGAGCGAACAATTCAGACATTGGAAGACATGCTCAGATCTTGTGTGGTGGATATGGGTGGTAATTGGGATGAACACCTAGCTTTGGTTGAGTTTGCTTATAACAACAGTTATCAAGCAACAATAGGCATGGCTCCATTCAAGGCTTTGTATGGCAATGACTTGTAGGACACCTTTGTACCTGGATCGAGACAGGAAAGAAAGTCTTAGGTCCTGAAATGATTGAAGCTACTAGTGCTATGGTAGATATGATAAGAGAAAGGATTAAGTCTGCCCAGTCAAGACAGAAATCTTATGCTGATAAGAGAAGGACCGATTTGGAATTTCAAGTTGGAGAGAAAGTTTTTCTGAAGGTTTCACCAATGAAGGGTGTGATGAGATTCAATGTTAAGGGAAAGCTTAGCCCTCGTTTCATTGGACCTTTCGAGATTTTGGAAAAGGTTGGACCTGTTGCGTATCGATTAGCATTACCTCCGCCTCTTGCTGGTGTTCACAATGTGTTTCATATTTCGATGCTCCGAAAATACATAGAGAATCCGAAACACATTTTGCAGCAAGCACCTGAAGGACTTAGTGCTGATTTGACCTACGATGAAGAACCGGCCGAAATCTTGGATAGGAAGGACAAGCAGCTGCGGAATCGCACCATCCCTTCGGTGAAGATTCGGTGGAAGAACCATACCCCTGAAAAAGCTTCTTGGGAGAAGGAAGAAGACATGAAGGAGAAGTTTCCTTACCTCTTTGGAAGCACAGGTACGCTTTCAATTTCGAGGACGAAATTTCTTTAAGGGGTGGAGAATGTAAAACCCAGCCCTAACCTTGACCCGGAAACCTTGTTATTTGTAGGTCCAATGACCCGAAGTAAAGTAAGAAGTCAGCTTTGGGCCATCCCAGTGGAGGACTTGGTGTCTGGCTTTGAATCCATGAGAGTTGATGATGAAGTTCTATTTATGGAAACTGAATCTTGATGAAGATCGGATTAGTTGATGGACTTGGAGTGCTCTCTATCATGGTTTGAAGGCATTTCTACCTAGTAGGTAAGTCACTTGATATGTGTGCAAAACCCCTTTAGGATTGGATTTGATTTGGGTCTTCAATTCCCTGTTTTGGAATTGCTGTCTGCATTGGTCGACCGATTGGTCGATCGGACCAGTCGACCAATCCACTCGACCAATGGGTGCTGTCTTTGGCAATTAGGTCTTGCTTGCTCTATTTAAGTCCAATCTCGAGTCTACTTCGTATTTGCTGCCTCCAAACTCTTTGGAACGAACCAAAGACCTCTGCAAGTCATCTCCCTTGCATCCTTGGTGATTTTCTTGACGGATCTTCGTCAAAACTCTTCCTTTTGCATCAAAGGTATGTCTACACTCTCTTCTTCTCCCCCATCTCTGTTTTTCTTTCCTTTTTGAGTTGAGACAGTAGAGGAGATGCTGCATTCTCTGTTGCAAACATCTCTGGACTTGTCTCTCATGATCATCCTAAGGATTAATGGCTAGAACAATGAACTTAACCATGATCATTGCAAGCTTTTGAAGGAATCATGATCAAACCATGATCTAGTCTCTGTTTAACTTCTGATTTGAATTCTGATCTCCTTGGATCTTCTATATTGATCATCTTAGTAGTCAATTGCTGTGTTTTCTTTTCATGATCCATGATCTATCAATCTCTAGTTGTTTCTCTTCTAGCATACCATGTTTTCTTCATGAATCATGATAGTTACATATATGGTAGGTTTTGTTTCCTTATTTAGATTTATGCTTTTAAGCCTAATTCCTTGAAGATCTAAGTATGCTTTTCATGATACCTTTACCTGAAGCAATGATCCATTCTTCCTTTGTTCTTGTCTTTGATTTCTATCTTGAATTCTTCAAGATCCATGGTTGATCTAATTATGGTAACTTTTTGTTTCCTAATTTGGATCTTGATGGCTTGATTGGATTAGTGTTTTGAGGTTCCCTTTATGTTAGGATACTACTGATGTAGTTTACCCCTTGATTAGTACCCTTTTGAACCACCAAATTCGGATTTTATATCTTAAAACTCTGTTTTTTTAGGCTATCGTCGCATTGGTCGACGATTGGTCGATCGGACTCAGTCGACCAATCCACTCGACCAATGAGTACAAAGCAACTCCGAATTGGTCCGTGTTGGATGTTTTGGTATATTTTCTGTTAGGGATCTTTCCTAATATGTTGTATACACTTGTTTAGGACCTTCTTCTCAAGTTTGCCAAGATCTTACTTGATTTCTTAGGATTCCTTTGCCAGTTATAAAAGGTAAGGATGGTTACTTCTTTAACAACATAAATTGCATATCTTAGTTTCTATATTAGAATCTTGTTAAGTTATTTCTTTAACTAGATTCTTATGATGTTATACTACTGTGGTACTATCTTGATATCAGTAGCATTACTTAATCATATTGAATTGACTCATGTATGATTTACTTACCAATTATATACAAAGTGATTGTAATTATTGATTTCTTTCCGTATATGAAGTTACCATATATGTGATGATATGAATTGATGCATGTGTATGCTTAAGTATGGTTTGGAAAGGAGAGGTGTCCTTTTGACACTTCTGTCCTTGGACTACTACGGGAATATTATGGGATGTTTCCGGAGATGCCCTATGGATACCTTCCTAAACTGTTGGATGACATATCTAGGATTGTCTAGTAGTGTTTGGCTAGGATGTCTTGTTATGTCAGACCCTAATCGGAGGGGTATTGAGACCGAACGACCCGTGGTAGCAATGGGGATTCATGGGCGCTCAAGACCGGTAACCAATCCGTGAGAGGACAGGAATCACATTGTGGGGGCCATTTATTGGTAGGGTTGCATATGGTTAGACTTGGGCTCACGGGCGCTCAAGACCGGTAACCAACCCGTGAGAGGACGTGAGAGCTTCCCGTTTACCATATGTGGATGATCAATAGGGTTGATGAGTCCGTAGTCAGGGACTATGAGGACTCTAGTGTGAAGGATACCGGAAAGGATCGTCGGGGACGAGGAATGGACGTATCTGGATCCGACTTGATGTAACTAAGTAGAAGACTTGCATTTGGCTAGGCTTTACCCCGACATGCGCCGCACTTTAGACCAATGGTGATGTGAGAGAGTGGTGACTTAACCCCCAGCCATGGAATGTCCCGAGGGATGCTGGACCCATTACCAACTGATGATGAGTGATTGAGACCTTCCTAAAGAAGTACGGTGCTATGACTTAAAGCATGTCTGCCAATAGAGACCAAAGCATATATAGAGTTAGATTCATTCATTCATTGATTGTCTCATACCATATTGCATTTATGTTTGTTCTGAAATCCTGCCATTTATGTTATTATGGATTTAACTGCCTTACTGGGTTTCTTTGAAACTCATTCCTTTATTGTACAATGTTTGTTAGACTATTCCGCAGGTACTGAATATTATGACGGTCCCTATGAAGAAGCGCAAGGCGAAGAGGCATATCTCCAGGAAGGTGATTGCGGTTACAACAATTACACTGAAGATCCCGCGAGTGGTTATGCTCCGTACGATGCTTAGTCCGACCATTGAGTGGAAGCGCCCTTGTGCCGTTTATGAGATTTATACTTATAGGGATGTTGTCTATAAAGTGGAGAACAATTTAGTTACCCATTGTACTTGCTACTGGGATTAGATTTTGTCTAGTTTATTCTCTTTTAGAACTACTTTTCCGCTGGTTGTAGAGTGGGATTTTGCCTCACTTTACTTATCTGTTTTTGACACTCTGATTATATCTAGTACTCTGATTTATATATGATTCATTCTTTCCTTATTGGATCTATGGTTTATCTTCCGCACTTTTATTGTTATTGTTCATGATTATGTTATTGTTTATGTGGGAGGTTGATTACTCGATACCTGATCTTCGGGCTGTGGATCACACTCTCGGGTATGCCAGATAGGGTACCGGCTGGGAGGATGTGACATCTCCGGCTAAGTACCGACGATTCTTCACTCGAGTATTATAATGAGACGCTATCCTTCTTTGATAATGTTGAGTTCGTGCTATTGCCTTTGCCCGAACTTCGTCCAACAAATCATGACTATCAAGCAGTCCTTGTTCATTTTCTTTTTCCTCGAACTCACGATCCCGTAACGTCCCCGCCATTATCTCCACAGGTGCCAATGCTTCGGATCCATATGCCAACCTGAATGGAGTTTCTCCTGTAGGTGTTCGAACCGTAGTTCTATAAGCCCACAGTACATTATGTAGTTCTTCGACCCAAGAAGCTTTGTCGCCTTCGAGTCTTCTCTTTATTCCTTCCAAAGAGCGTTCGGTTAGTAACCTCTACCTGGCCATTGCTTTGGGGGTATGCCACCGAGGACATACGATGCTCGATCATATATGTTTCCACGTAATTGCTCAAATTGTGGACAATCGAACCGAGTGCCATGGTCGATGACAATAATCTTTGGAATCCCAAAGCGATATATGATTGATTCAAGCACAAATTTCTCCACTTTTTCTCGCAATTGTCGCCGCACAATCGGCTTCTACCCATTTTGTGAAGTAATCAATTGCTACTATCAAATATTCTCGTCCGCCTGATGCCTTGGTGAATTTGCCCATGATATCAATTCCCCACATTGCAAAGGGAATGGGATTTAAAATTGAAGTCATAGTTTCCGCCGGGCGCTTCGACATCGTAGCATGAATTTGACAGTTACTACATCGACGAACGTAGTCCATAGCAGCTTCTTGGATCTTAGGCCAATATAACCCAAGTCTTAGAATTTTGTGGGCCAGGGCTCGGCCACCCATGTGAGCTCCACAAATTCCTTCATGAACTTCAGCCAAAGCTGATTTTGCTCCTTCGGGGCCTATACATCTCATAAGGGGTCCAGCATAAGATCTTTTGTATAGTCTCCCATTCTGAATGACAAATCTAGCTGATCGAATCTTGATCAACCTTGCCTCTACTGGATCCTCGGGTAATTTGTCATCCCTTAGATATTCGATTATTGGATCCATCCAGCAACGTTCTGCTTCAATATAAGAAATTTCTTTCTCATGATAACTTGGAAAAGTTATCTCTTCAATGTAGACCGAAGGGTCTAGATTCTTTTCCTTGGCATTGGCTAGTCGAGATAGCTCATCTGCCACTGAATTTTCATTCCTCGAAATCGGAGATATCTTCAAATTCCGAAATTGGTTTTGAAATGCCTGCACTATCTCCCTATATTTTTGCAAGCGTGGTTCTTTAATGCCATACTCCCCCGGGACTTGGTTGACTATAAGTCGAGAGTCACTATAAATAGTAACATCTGCAATAGCTAATGCTTTTGACAACCGAAGTCCCGCTATCGTGGCCTCATATTCCGCTTCGTTATTACTTGCATCAAATGCGAATCTCAAAGCATATCGAATAATAAATTCTGCTGGACTTTTTAATAGAATTCCAAATACCGCTCCATCTTTATTACTCGAACCATCCACATATACCTCCCAAGTGGTTGGTATAATGGGATCCTCAATGGTGGGCTCCATCGGTGCAGTAGTTTCTACTACAAAGTCGGCTAATGCCTGAGCCTTGATTGCAGTTATGGGCTTAAAGCTCACTTGGAACTCACTGAGCTCAACCGACCAGGACACCATCCTTCCAGACAAATCAGGTTTGTTAAGAACTTTACTAAGAGGAAAAGTTGTAAATACCTCAATTGGATGAGCCTGAAAATATGGCCTTAGCTTCCTGGCAGCCATCATGAGAGCCAGAGCCTGCTTCTCAATCTGCGAATATCTCATCTCCGCATCTAGCAACACGTGGCTTACATAGTAAATCGGCCACTGTTTCTTATCTTTCTCCCGAACAAGTACTGCACTGACCGCCAAAAGGGATGTCGCTAGATATAGCTGTAATATTTCCCCCTTCTCTGGCCTAGACAGGATCGGTGGTTGTCCAAGTGCTTCTTTTGATTCCTCAAAAGCTTTCTGGCACTCTTCAGTCCACTTTGCTTCCTTACTGCCCTTCAGGTCTTTAAGTGCCTTGAAAAAAGGCAAACATTTTTCTCCGTACTTGGAGATAAATCGGTTTAAAGCAACGAACTCTCCCCTTCAAACATTGTACATCCCGAACGGTTTTGGGAGCCTCCATATCAATCGAGCTTGTATTTTGGCAGGATTAGCCTCAATTCCCTCTCGTGATACCATGAAACCCAAAAATTTGCCCGAGGAGACTCCAAAGGCACATTTTTTTGGGTTTAACTTCATTTGATGCTTCCTCAGTACTGAGAAAACCTCAGTCAAATCTGCAATGTGATTTGCTTTTGTAAAGCTTTTCACTAGCATATCGTCAACATACGCTTCAACATTCTTTCCTATCAGCTCTTTGAAAATCTTGTTGACGGCCCTCTGATATGTTGCTCCTGCATTTTTCAGGCCAAAAGGCATGACCTTGTAATAATAGCTCTCACAATCAGTCATGAAAGCCGTATACTTCTCATCCTCCTTATTCATAAGGATCTGATTATACCCTGAGTAGGCATCCATGAAATTTAAAGTTTCATATCCGGCAGTCGCATCTATCAAGAGGTCAATCCGAGGCAACAGGTAGCAATCTTTCGGGCAAGCTTTGTTTAGATCCATGTAGTCTGTACACATCCTCCACTTCCCATTCGCCTTTTTCACCATCACCACGTTGGCCAACCAAGTTCGGCACTCGATTGGTTCTATGAAACCAGAATTCTTAAGTTTTTCAACTTCGCTTCGAACGGCTTCATACTTTTCAATAGAGAAATTTCTTCTTTTCTGTATCACTGGTTTCGCCTTAGGGTCTATCCAGAGTTTGTGCTCTGCAATGGCCCGATCGATCCTAGGCATATCCTCAGCAGACCATGCGAATACATCTTTATTCCGTTGAAGAAATAACTTCAACTCATCTTTAAACTCTTCCACTGCTCGGACCCGATATAAGTAATCTTTTTCTCATCCTCGGTACATAGCTGGATTTGCTCCAGTTTCTCCACTGGTTCGGGCCTTTGCATCTTTGTCTCTTCCCGATCATCTCGAACTTCTATGGGGAGGGCAGTAACCTTCCTTGGATCCTTCTTGTCTTTTAAATAGGCAACATAACACTGCCGAGAGATCTTCTGGGTCAGAGGAGACTTGACCAATTCCCATATCAGTCGGGAATTTTATCTTCAGGTGTTTTGTCGAAACAATAGCACCTATCTTGGATAAAGATGGTCGCCCAAGAATCATGTTATAGGCTGGTAGTTCTCGAACCACCAAAAAATTGATTCGAACAGTTGTTTCTTTAGGAAAACTTCCAATGGATAAATCCAACTGAACCGATCCTTCCGCTACTGCAGATGACCCTGCAAAGCCATATAGGTGTGTAGATGAAGGTTTCATCAAGTCCGGATCCACCTTCAATTTTTGATACACTTCGTATGAAATTAGGTCAGCTGCAGACCCTGTATCAATCAAAACTCTATGCACTTCCCGCCGTGCAATCTCTACCTTGATGACTATAGCATCATCATGAGGTAAACTGTCACGCCCTCCCAGCCGGTACCCTATCTGGCATACCCAAGAGTGTGATCCACAGCCCGAAGATCAGGTATCGAGTGATCAACCTCCCACATAAACAATAACATAATCATGAACAATCATAACATGAGTGCGGAAGATAAATCATAGATCCAATAAAGAAAGAATGAATCATAAATGAATCAGAATACTAAATATAATCAGAGTATCAAACAGATAAGTAAAGCGAGGCAAAAATCCCACTTTACAACCAGCGGAAAAGTAGCTCTAAAAGAATAAACTGGACAAAACCTAATCCCAGTAACAAGTACATTGGGTAACTAAATTGTTCTCCACTTTATAGACAACATCCTTGTAAGTGTAAATCTCATAAATAGCACAAGGACGCTTCCACTCAATGGTCGGACTAAGCATCGTACGAAGCATAACCACCCGCGGGATCTTCGTAGTAATTGTGGTAACCGCAATCACCTTCCCGGAGATATGCCTCTTCGCCTTGCGCTTCTTCATAGGGACCGTCATAGTACTCAAGCACTGCAGGATAGTCTAACAACATTGTACAATAAAGGAATGAGTTTCAAAGAAACTCAAGAAGGCGCTTAAAAATCCATAATAACATAAATGGCAGAATTCCGTAACAATCATGAATGCAATATGATATGGGACAAACAATGAATGAATGAATCTAACTCTATGTATGCTGGTCTCTATTGGCAGACATGCTTTAAGTCATAACACCGTACTTCTTTAGGAAAGTCCACTCACATCCTCAACCATTTAAGATATCTTGGATTCTCTCACGGATCATTTCACCGGTCTCGAGCAGCCGATTGGTAATGGGTCCTTCATCCCTCAGACAAACCTTGGCAGGGGGTTAAGTCAACACACTCTCTCACAACCATTTGGTATAAGTCGGCGCATGTCGTGGTAAAACCTAGCCAAATGCAAGTCTTCTACTTAGTTACATCAAGTCGATCCAGATACTTCCATTCCTCGTCCCTGACGATCCTTTCCGGTATCCTTCACACTAGAGTCAGCGTATCCTATGGCACCGACCAACTCGGACTACGGACTCATCAACCCTATTGATCATCCACATATGGTAAACGGGAAGCTCTCACGTCCTCTCACGGGTTGGTTACCGGTCTTAAGCGCCCGTGAGCCCAAGTCTAATCATATGCAACCCTATCAATAAATGGCCCCCACAATGTGATTCCCCGTCCTCTCACGGGTTGGTTACCGGTCTTGAGCGCCCATGAATCCCCATTGCTACCACGGGTCGTTCGGTCTCAATACCCCTCCGATTAGGGTCCGACATAACAGGACATCCTAGCCAAACACTACTAGACAATCCTAGATATGTCATCCAACAGTTTAGGAAGGTGTCCAGAGGGCATCTCCGGAAACATCCCATAATATTCCCGTAGTAGTCCAAGGACAGAAGTGTCAAAAGGACACCTCTCCTTTCCAAACCATACTTAAGCATACACATGCATCAATTCATATCATCACATATATGGTAACTTCATATATGGAAAGAAATCAATAAATACAATCACTTGTATATAATCGGTAAGTAAATCATACATGAATCAATTCAACATGAATAAATAATGCTACTGTAATCAAAGTTATGCAACAGTAGTATATCATTGTAAGAATCTAATTTAGGAATCATATCTATGATATTCAAATATAGAAACTAGATTCATGCTATCTATGTAATTAAGGAAATAACCATCCTTACCTTTTATAACTCGCAAAGGAATCCTAAGAAGTCAAGTAAGATCTTGGCAAACTTGAGAAGAAAGTCCTAAACAAGTATATACAACATATTAGGAAAGATCCCTAACAGAAAAAGATATCAAAACATCCGAAACGCAGACCAAATCTGGAGTTGCCGTACTCATTGGTCGAGTGGATTGGTCGAGTGGTCCAACGACCAATCAATAGACCAATGCGACGAGAGCCTATAAAATCAGAGTTTTAAGATATGAAATCCGAATTTGGTGGTTCAAAAGGGTACTAATCAAGGGGTAGACTACATCAGTAGTATTCTAACAAATAGGGGACCTCAAAACACTAATCAAATCAAGGTATCAAGATCCAAATTAGGAAACAAAAAGTTACCATAATTAAATCAACCATGGATCTTGATGAATTTGAAATAGAAAACAAAGACAAGAACAATAGGAGGATAGATCATTGCTTTCGGTAATGAAAACATGAAAACATAGATAGATCTTCATGGAATAAGGCTTAGAAGCATAAATCTAAATAAGGAAATAAAACCTACCATATATGTAACTACCATGCATCATGAAGAACACATAGTAAGGTAGAAGAGAACAACTAGAAATCTATAGATTATGGATCATGGAAAGAAAACACAGGAATTAACTACTAACATGATCAACATAGAAGATCCAAAGAGATCAGAATTCAGATTAGGAGTTTAACAAAGATTAGATCATGGTTTGATCATGATTCCTTCAAAAGCTTGCAATGATCATGGTTAAGATCATTGTTCTAGCCTCAAATCCTTAGGATGATCATGAGAACATGATCAGAGATGTTTGCAACAGAGAATGCAGCATCTCTTCTACTGTCTCAACTCAAAAAGGAAAGAAAAACAAAGATGGAGGAGAAGAAGAGAGAGTAGACATACCTTTTGATGCAAAAAGAAGAGTTTCGACGAAGATCCGTCAAGAAAGCACCAAGGATGCAAGAGAGATGACTTGCAGAGGTCTTTGGTCCGCTCCGAGAGAGGGTTTGGAGGCAGCAAATACGAAGTGGACTCGAGATTGGACTTAAATAGAGCAAGAACAACCTAATTGCCAAAGACAAGACTCATTGGTCGAGTGGATTGGTCGATCGGCCCAGGGTCGACCAATCGATCGACCAATGCCGACAAGAAGACCAAAACAGGGAATTGAAGGTCCAGATCAAATCCAATCCTAAAGGGGTTTTGCACACAAGTCAAGTGACTTACCTAATAGGTAGAAATGCCTTCAAACCAAGATAGAGAGCACTCCAAGTCCATCAACTAATTAGATCTTCATCAGGATTCAGTTTCCATAAATAGAACCTCATCATCAACCTTCATGGATTCAAAGCCAGACACCAAGTCCTCTACTGGGATGGCCCAAAGCTGACTTCTTACTTTACTTCGGGTCATCGGACCTACAAATAACAAGGTTTCCGGGTCAAGGTTAGGGCTGGGTTTTACATAAACATACGTCTCTTTCGTCTTCTTCGCTAAAGGTGATAGAATCTTCACCATTCAGCTTCTTCCGCTTCTGCGCCTCTCCGGCTCCAACAAATTTGGATTTTGTTTTCAGACTCCGGAATGATTCGGGCTCTGGTCCCCCGAAGATGGTAAGGATCGGTGACCGAGGAGCAGCTTCAATCACTTCCTTGCCTTTTTTAGACTTCAGGGCCTCCCTCAATCGTTCTGAACTAACCGAACGATCCCTCTTTGGAGCAGCCGCACGAGGCCCACGTGGCTCCTCCCTTCTCCTGCTAACAAAACTGGACAGATGTCCCCGAGATATCAATCTCTCAATATCCGCCTTCGAGATGACGACGACGTCATTAGTATAATGACCATAGTCCTTGTGGAATCGGCAATACTTTTCCCGATCCTGCTGCTCTCCGGGTTTCAAAAGAATTTTAGGCGGCCACTTCAAAATATTTTTTCTTTTGAGGATATTCAAAATATCAGCCCGAGGAGCATTCAATGGAGTGTACTCACTTCTACCGGGGGATCTTTGGCGCCAAGGCTGGGATTTTCCAACCCGATCACAAACATTCTTCTTTGGCTTCTGCTTCTGCTCAGGAGCCTTTTGTTCCTTATTGGAGACTTTATTATCTTCTTGGCGCGCATCTAGAATCTCCATGACTTCAGCCTGCTTCGGCATCTCTGTACCAACTCAAGCATAAGTCGTGGGTATATCCCGTAGTAATAACTCCAGAGTTTCCGGTTAGTGAGTCCCGTGAATAGAGCGGTTCCGGCTACTTGTTCATCCAAGTTTTCTATCTCCATCGTCACTTTGTTGAATCTTTTCGAAACTCTCTCGATCGATTCGTTCTTTCTTTGTTTGATAGTAAACAAGGTTTCTTCCGTTTTCTTGACCTGTATCCCACTCTGAAATCGCCCTATGAATTGGCGCGCCAATTCGTCAAAGTTTACGATCCTTCCAGAGGGGAGGTTCGAAAACCACTTTTGTGCCGCTCTAGTTAGAGATGAACCAAAAACCCTGCATAAAATTTCATCAAAATTACCTGAAACTGCCATGGTCTGTTGGTAATAGCCGATGTGAGCTGTTGGATCTCCGGAGCCATCGAATGTTGAGAAGGTAGGCAAACGGAAGTTATGGGGAAACCGATATCCCGCAATTGGCTCAAAGAAAGGAGTCTTCCGAATGACCGAGTAAATATCCTCAGTTATTCTTCCCTTAGCCAACTGCCCTAATTTCTCATTGATGTTGGCCAATTCTTGACCAATCTGGGTTGGGTGATCTTCAGCAATATAATCACGACCTCGATTAACACGATCATCCCGTGCTACTCGATCATCACGAACAGCCCTTCCTTCCCGAGCGTTCCTTTCGTCACGAACTGCTCGATCATCACGAACGGTTGTTCTGACAGTGGGTGAGTGAGTTCTTACCCCTGTATCCAACCTTGTGTTTGAATCAGTTGTACTCTCTTGCGGTCTGTCGAACCGATCGTCTCGTCTCGGTTGATCATCGATCCTCCGAAATCCTCGGTCTCCTTCCCGGAAATTCTGATCAACATTCCGGTCTTCCGCCATTCTCTGGTCACGTGGCAATGCACGTCTCCCTGAATCGCGTTGATCAAGTTCTTGTGGTAAAACCACTCGTCTGGTGAGCATGCAGAGTGCTTGGCTCACCTCCAAGAGTTGAATCTTTACCTGATCCAATTGATCTTGGATTGTATCAGGAGGAGGATTACGTCCTCCCCGGCCATCATCCACTTCGATAGGATTTTGGCTTTCCGGGGAATATCTGGATTATTCACCCTAGGTATCTGAACACCGGAATTGCGTTGTGCAGCGGCTGCTGCGGCTGCTGATCTAGTCACCATGGCTTTTCAAGTCGTTTCCCACAGACGGCGCCAAATGATGCGTCCAAAATCTGCTCAGCCCTTGGATCTCCACGTGATGTCCTGCAAAACGAAAGCGTCAGATGTGGCCCGACCGGTGGGGTCGAGAGTCCACCCATGAAGGCTAAGTCAATTGATGAACTTAATCACAAACGGCTCTGCAAGAAGCACAGAGCTAATGAATGAAGAAACGGGAAAGGTGGTCTAGATAGCAGAACGCTGATAGTTTAGGTCTATCAGTATGTATTTGAACCTGAGTCTCAGATAGTATTCTTTTTGATCGATTGATGCGTCCCTCACCTTGTATGGTAGTGAGGTTTATATAGAGTGTACCTTCAAATCTCCTTCGTTGGATGCACTTGAGCCTTCTTCGGGTAGTCGTTGGATCTCATCAGTTAGATTCGTTGAGCGATAGACTTCTACTAGTTTGGGCTAGTAGAGGACTCCTGAGATAACCGTTAGGTTATGCGATAGTTATCCCTTTGATGATGATTATCCGCAGCCGTCAGTTTGAGTCTGCCATCATCAGGGTGATTACCCTAATCCATAAGTAAGATTAGGGCACGCTTGCAGTCGAATAAACTTTCTTCTTCAGCAAGCCATCTTCCGGACCCGGTTCGCTCGGGAGCGATTCGGTTTTCTCCGTCTCGACCGGGGTCGAGGGTCGGACCAGGTATGAACCCGGTCTGATCATAAACTCTCCATATCACAAATACAAATAGCTGTATATGTAATTTGTTATACATATACACGAGTGACGAGTCTAATGAGAAATGGATATTTTATTATGATTAAGGAAAAGGCTCGAGGAAATTTTCTTCAAGATAAAGACGATTTCATCAGTAACAATCGAACTCTCTCAATATTTTCGCTTATGTTTTGTTACTAATTTGGAAGAGTTTCAATTTACAAGCTATGGAAGTAAGGCAAAAACTACACAACGACTCATTTATTTAGCCCGTTAGAAGGCTTAAGAATAACAAAAGTTTGCAGAAACAATATCAGGCCTCACCTCAAATTAAATGGAAACCCCCGAAAAGCAGCTGGACTAAAGTCATGGGTCTTCTCTAAAAAGTAAATAATACCATGCAAGCTGGTTATGGAGGAATAGCAAAGGAGGAAAATGGTGGCCTAGTTTTCTATTTCTTTGAATTTGTGGTACAAATTGTGCCCTAGTAGCTGAAGCTTTAGCCATAAAAAATAATAATAAAAAATTATAAAAAATCAAAAAAAAAAAAAAAAAAAAAAAAAAAAAAAACGCTCTTTATTGAGCTGCCCATTTGAATCTTTTAAAAATAATCATTGAAAGAGACCATTTGAGTATACTACATTCTCAATTCGCAGAAGCATCGCATCCCTTGGAAGATCCCCAGCATCATCTCAGATAATAAGTCTTTGGCTTTAACATTTCCTCTCCTTAAGACGCTTAGGGAAGCAAATAATGTTACCAATCACTTGGTTTCCCAAGCTGTATTGTCTAATTCTTCCTTCTTTTCTTCTCTATCCTTGTAATGTCTAGCTTTTGTTCTATGATCTTCTCCCTACTGGTTTCTCTTTTAAATAAATTTCATTTTCATAAAAAAAGGAAAAAAAAGTTTTCTAACTCATGATCTCTTTATCATGAGGTGTTTTCTATGATGATGGTAAATGATTTCATTAAGTATAAGGAAGTTATAATATTACAGGAATAATATATTTACAAGATTCAGCACCCATATTATTAGCAATACATGCACATCGCTTGACGTATAAAAAGATAGATTTATAAGGAAATTGAGAATTGTGGATGAGGACAAAACGTCTTAAAGAAAAACGTCTTGAAAGAGTAACCAGCAGAGGAGCCGGACAGAACGGCTAAAGATTAAGTTTTGGATTAGGCGGCATAGCAGAAAGCGATTTGGATTTGAATGAGATCGAGGTTAGCTACGTATTTATTTGCTGTGTTTGAAGTGTGATTAGCATATGAAAGACAAGTACAAGAGTGTGCAACCAGACAGGCGATGATGGTGCTGCCCAACATGAGAAAGAAAGGAAGCATTTCATTTGATTAATACTCTAATTTATAATGTAAGATGACATATTCTTGGAACACAATAGGTTATCTAAGGGCCTATTTAGTATTTGAAATCTTTGGATTCATGAATGCGAGATTTATACCTGTTTGGTTGTGAAAATCTCTAGATTCATGAAATCTAGAGATTCATCTTTTTACACTAAAAACGTGATCGCTAGATTTATGGGTATGGGGGTGAAATTCAGAGATTTCATCTCTACTATAAAAACATTAAATATTTGCACATTCACAAAAATCACTGATGAATCCACATATTCGATTAATCAAACAGTTAATTTTATAAATTATAATACCATAGATTTGAAATCTCCAGACTCATGTAACCAAACAGGCCCTAAATAACTCAGGCCAAAGGACATTACAAAACAAAACATATACAAGTTTATGGGAAAGGGCCAGCAAAATAAGAACCACCGAACAAAGCTATGTTAACAAGGCCTTGTCCCATTTCAATTGAACGCAATAGTTAATAAAAAGAAAATTTAAAATATAGTTAGTTTTGGAGAATTCACTTCTCAAAGCTAAAGAGCCAGCAAATAAGATATGTTTTGCAAAAGAGCAGCTTAGAAATAAATGCCATAAGGTTTCCTTTGAGGAGAGAGTGATAGTGTGTTAGCCATCACCCATTTAGAGACTGACAGCAATTTAATTTGGAATTTAAGTAAGAATATTCAACTAATTAAGTCTGTGGCGAAAAAGAGAAGAAGAGGAGGAAGAAGATAGAGGAGCTTCTCTTTTTAGCCTTACAGATTTCTTGCCACCTTTTTATTGGGTGGATAGCAAACAGACACGTTGGTCAAACGATTAGACTATAAAGTGTTGGTAGGCCTCGAGGAGACTTGACGCCAACTGCACCAATTCATTGATTGGCTGTGACCGGTCATTCATGCAACATGGAAGTCAGTGGCGTCGAAGACTTACTAGGTTGTGGGATTTTATCTCATCGGCACCAGTACTGACACTTCAAGTTTGCTTTTTCTTCTATTAAATTATTGACACGTGTAATTTTAAAAAATCACAATCATAGTTTTGAATTTTTATTTGTGGCAGCTACTGTCGCCGAGGGTAAGGATTAAGCCATGTCATCATATATGAATCAAATGGTTGTAAATAAAGGGAGGTATGTATGTAAATACTAAATTTTACTTTTACATTTGAAGGTTTGAAAATTCTGGAATTTTAAGAAATTACATCCCTAACTTTATCGATGAATTCCAAACTCGAGTTCTCAAGTGTCTGAACCCTAGGGTTTTTTCTTCTCAAAATCAAAGTTAAGAAGCTTCTTCTTCAGTACTATGGTGGAGGACAGCGGTGGTTCTTGTTTGTGCCGTTGCTTTGCGAAGCCTTAAATTCCAAAAGGGTGATGGTAGGTTTATGCGATGGTATGGAATTCCAAGAGGGTGCTGTTAGGTTTACGAATGTTGCGATCGTCTCTTTGTTTGGAATGTTGTGGATCTATAATCTTATTCCCTTTCCCTCTTTTGTAGATTTAATTTCTTTATCTTTATGCTTTTCAAACCCTAAATTGTCCAATATGCAAAACTCATTTTGTGGAATATGGTTCGATGGATTTTCTTTTCAATCCTTCATCTTCCTTCTCTTCCTCAAGGGGTGGCGTGATCTCTCGGTGGTGATGCTTCAATGAATGAAAATATATTTCCCAACAACAACTCACCCGAATCTATAGGTACAATTATTTTTTGTTTTCTTGTTACATAACGCCCAGATTTGCTTCACTTCCCATAGCTGTTTTATTTCATATTTCAGTGAAAACACCCATGGGAGCCAGTAGAGAAATTCAATCCCAATTTGATGAAGAGCAGATTAGTAACCATGGGAGCCAATAGAGAAATCCAGTCCCAATTTGATGAGTAATAGATTAGTAACAATGGGAATTTGGGAATTCGTCGAATAGATGCAGGGATGTAATTTTGTAAATTCCAGAATTTTCAAACCTCAAATGTAAAAGCAAAATTTAGTATTTACATACATACCCCCGCCCTTTAGTTTACAACCTTTTGATTCATATACGATGACATGGCTTAATCAGTCACCAATCTAACCTATGATTCACTTTGTCTACTCGACCTATTCTTATCCAAAGTAACCGCTATCCTCATCTATGTCATGATTTTTTTCTTCTTTTTTTTAGAAAGATTAAACTTTATTCAATGGACAAAACCAAGGAAGGCGAAACAAGGTTAGCTAACTAGGGAGTTGAAATGGGTCATACAGCCACGCCCATTAGCGACTGGGCTCTCCAACCTAGATAGTCAGTTATAAAGTTGACATCTCTAGGAGTAAAACAAAACTTACAAAAAAAAATTTGGATTGTAAATGAAGGATATCAGCAATAATTGGTTTCAGAACTGTGGGCCTTGGTCGCATCGGTTGTTGAACAAGGTCAATCACTTCCTTGCTATCCGATCCAACAAAATCATTGTCCAAGTCTTCTCCCAATCCATATAGCAAGGCAGAGCGCATGGCTAAAGCTTCAACTATAGATGCAGAGTGTCCATGGGCTCTTTCAAATACTGCTGTGAGAATCCTCCCTTCATGGTCCTCATGACAAGGCCCAAATCATTAAAGCTTTTTCCTTGTTGTATGCTGCATCGGTATTGATTTTAAAAATATCCTTGAGGTGGTTTCTCCCAATTGGGTGGGCCCATGCTATGTTGGAGAGGAAGAGATGTAGGTAGAGTGGTTCCATCAAGTGGTCCTTCAATGTGTTTAATGGGCTTTCCAGAACTCGTGATGGGTTGCATGCGCCTTTTGGGCTACTTCAATTGGTGACCAATTGTGACTTCTAAAAGTTAGGCTATTACGTGCAAGCCATATGAACCAACATATGAAAGCACATAAGCTGTAGAAACGTTGTTGTCTTCCTTCCCACTACCTGATGCAGTGTGAAGATTCTCTAACCATTTGTCAAATTGAAGATCTGGACTTGTTGGAGGAACATGGTTTAAAGTGCTAGTGAACCACACCGCACTCGCGAACAGACACTCTAGCAGCAGATGGGCAACATCTTCATCTTTGTTATACCCTCTAAAGCATGTAGCTTCCACTAGTACCTTCCTCTTATGTAAGCTATCCGCAGTAGGTAGTCCATCAGCACAAGCTCTCCGCAAAAAAAGCCGAATTTTAGGAAGAGTACTTATGCTCCATATACCTTTGCCAACTTTCTTCCTTACTAGTTGCCATCGAGGAATTCTGGAAGAAGATACTACTTGCTGTAAATTCTGCTATTGTGCATTGGTTAGAGAATGGCATGTTGATTTCACCAAGAATAGGCCGGTCTTTGCTGCTCCCCAAATTTGTGTCCTCTCTAGGAAAAAGGCTGAGGTTTATACTTCTTATTCCTTCCGCATGCATGGGATGAAAATAAGTAGTAAGCATATCTTCACGCCATCTTCTATTTTCTAGGTCTATTAAATCAGCTACCCAATTTAAATTGCAGTTATTTAGCCATAGATGTTGAATTCTGCCCTCCGGGAGGCTTGGCACCCATTTATCAGTCCATATGTGTAGTTTATCACCTTTCTCCACCTTCCAAATTAGATTCTCTGCTATAATTTTTTTCCTTCACGTATGCTTCTCCATGCCCACGAAGACTGCTGTCCAAGAGAGGATTCAAGAAAATTTGTATGTGGAAAGTAAACTGCCTTTGTAAACTTAGTCCATAAACTTTCAGGGTGTTGCCATAATCGGTGTGCCGCCTTCGTTAGGAGTGCTAAATTTTGTCACGACTAAAGAGTGGTTTTCATTGATGTCCTAAACAGATCCCAGTAAGAAGATCAAATTCTTGAAGGAACAAGAAGGGACACTCAATTGCAACTAATACTTTCTCTCAGATCCGCGATGAACTTTTATTTTTGGGTTTAACCTCTGCAACGAACATGTTTTAGAGGAAATGTTAGAATGAAGTTTCTATGGTCTTGGTTAAATCAACCATACAACTTTTCTCATTTCTACTTGATAAAACCAATACTAAGGAATACTTGAACTTCAACGTATATTGAAAGATGATTTTTGTTAAAGATCTTTTCATTATTTCCCGTCAAATCATCATTGGTAATGAACCTTATCTAATGTCTTCCGTGTATAGGGATTTTTCTATTCCTTGTGGAGAGAAAAGTCTGATAATGAATTGCTTGAGGTGGCATTTGCTGAAGAGGGATTTAGTTAATGGATCTCTCTCTCTTCCTTCTCTTCCCCTCTAATGCTCCCATATCAAGTAGGAGGTACTACCATCCAGCTGCCCTCAGTCCCTTCTTAATCCTTCTTTCAAAACTTCTTCTCTCTCTCTCTTCTCTCTCTCTCTCTCTCTCTCTCTCTCTCTCTCTCTCTCTCTCTCTCTCTCTCTCTCTCTTTTCTTCTTTTCTTTTCCTGACATGTGATTTGGGCCCGAGGAGGGCTACCGGAATTGTTTTCTAGGCAACCCAACTGGAGAAAGATTCTGAAAAAGAATTTACAAGGAGTGGGGATAGTGGACGATTTCGGTTTTTGCTTGATCTGTAAGCATCAAAGAAAGAAAAAGAAGCGAGAGAGGGGAAAAACATGCATCAAGATTAGAAAAAGATAATAAAAGAGAGAAACAGAGTTAGAGAGCTCTCAATACTCCTCATTTTCTTCTTCTTTTTCCATCATATAAATGAATAGATTTGCAAATTTTATGAATGCTTCAGATCATGAGGCTATTAAATTAGCAACTATCATCGGCTTCTGTAGAAATATTTTCAATTGAGTTTAAAAAGTGGGGTAATTCCGCTCATAATCTTTCAATTGCCGAGAAGCATAGGCTACGACCTTACCATGTTGCATCAGCACGAAACCCAAACCAATCTTCGACGCATCAGTATAGATTGTCATACTGCCGGAACTGTCAGGTATAGTCAGGACAGGGGCACTTGTCAATCTGTCTTTCAACTCTTGGAAATTCTTCTCACAAGCATCAGACCAAACAACTTCTCTTCTTTCCTAGTCAGCTTAGTCATAGGAGCAGCCAACCGAGAAAAGTTCTCAATAAACCTTCTGTAGTAACTTGCCAATCCAAGGAAACTTCTTATTTCCGTAACCGTCTTTGGTCTTTCCCAATCAGCCACTGCTTGGACTTTTTCGGGATTGACACGAATACCTTCAGCTGAAACCACTTGGCCGAGGAATACTACTCTCTTGAGCCAGAAATCACACTTGCTAAACTTGGCATAAAGCTTCTTTTCTCGTAGCCTTTGCAAAGTGAAACTTAGATGGCTCGTATGCTCTTCTTCATTCTTCGAGTAGATCAAGATGTCGTCGATGAAAACTATCACAAACTTATCAAGCACATCATGAAATACTCAGTTCATGAGGTCCATGAATATTGCAGGAGCATTAGTCAATCCCAATGGCATGACCCGAAATTCATAATGCCCATACCTTGTTCTGAAAGCTGTCTTGAAGATATCACTTGGCTTCACTTTCAACTGGTGATATCCAGATCTCAAGTCAATCTTCGAGAACACTACTGCACCCTTCAACTGATTAAAGATATCATCAATTGTGGGCAGCGGGTATCTATTCTTGATGGTCAGCTTGTTCAACTCACGGTAGTCGATGCACAGACGCATACTACCACCCTTTTTCTTGACAAACAAAACCGGAGCTCCCCAAGGTGATACACTAGGTTGTACAAAACCTCTATCAATGAGCTCATTCAACTGGTTTTGCAGTTTCTTCAGTTCAGTAGGAGCCATCCTATATGGAGCCTTAGATACCGGAGCGGCACCAGGGATGCGATCAATAGAAAACTCAACATCACTATCTGGAGGCACTCCCGATAGATCATCAGGGAAGACATCAACAAAGTCGCAGACAATCTTGACTTCGTCAACTCTTTTCTCTACTTTACACTTGCCTTCAGATGAAGCATCATCCACTAGGGCGTAGACTTGCATCAGTGCAGACAGTATCTTCTTACCAATCCTTCTTCTTTCACCATGAAACTCAAAGATCGGACTTCCACAGATATGGAACTGAATTTTCCTTGAGGAACAAAGAAAAACAGCTTTGTGGGCTGTCAACCAATCGATTCCCAAAATGACATCAAAGTCATGCATATCGAGAAGTACCAAATTGGCTTTCAAGTTTATCTCACCAATCAAAACAGGACATTTAACTAACCCTTTATCTAGTTTCACAACAGGACCAGTAGGTGTACTAATCAATAAACAACTAGATATCTCTCAGGAATTAGGTCAGTCTTCTTGATGAATATAGATGATATGAACAAATGAGATGCACCCGTATCAAATAAGACAAATGCAGGTATGGAAGTGACTAACAATGTACCTGTAATCACATCATGGCTTGCATCCTGTTCAGTACTGGAAATACTGAACACTCTACCAGAGGGAGGAGCAGGAGCATTCTTCACTATAGGAGCAAATTGCTGGACAGGCCTCTTCGGACAGGCACGAGCAAAATGACCAGCTTGCTTACAGAAAAAGCAAACAGGATTGCTAGGTCCCATTGGAGTAGCTGCAACAGGGGGCTTCTGAACCAAAGGCCTAGGATTCGCATTCATAGGCCTAACATTTGCATTCAACGGTGGTCGATTCCCGCCATACTGTCTATACTGGCCGGGCTGCTGAAAACTAGGGCTCTGACCTACACTCCTAGGCTGAAAAGCAGGAGTGGGGTGGGGTGTAGGTCTCACAAAACGCCAATCATTAAGATCCACCAAACCAGGGTTCCTGGGCTGCTAGGGCCTTTGCACACGAGCACTCTCCTTCTCAGTTTCTTCCAACTTCTTCGAGTTCTGCACCACTTGGGCATAGCTCACTATAGGCTGGACAATGAGGTAAGCTTTGATGGCAGGGCGCAATCCTTTAAAGAATTTCCTTGCCTTGGCGAGATCAAGCTTCAAAGAGTCTGGAGCAAAGAAATGAAGCTCCTCGAACTTCTGTTGGTACTCCAACACAGACAAGGATCCCTGCGTAAGAACCATAAATTCAGCTTCTTTCGCATCTTTCATCGCTTCAGGGAAGTAGTTCATGCAGAATGCTTATTTGAACAAGTCCCAAGTTACAACACCCACATGCAAACCGTCCAACACAGGCCGAGTGGAGGTCCACCAAGCGTCAGCTTCATGTTGCAACTTCTGCTCAGCAAACAGAATCTTTTGGGCTTTAGAACATTGCAGATGTCGAAAAGCCTTCTCTAACTCGCGAAGCCACTTGTTAGGAAACAAGGGGTCCTTGGACACTCCAGTGAAGGTGGGCACTTGCAGTTTCAGGACTCTCTATCAAACGAGAATGAGGAGTTCCAGCTAATCCTCCAGCGCATTCGAATGCGGCATGAGGATTCCCATTAGCACTAGCACGAGTCTCATTATGCAGAGTCATGAAACCCGTCAACATTTGATTAAACTGGGCTGCTTGTTGCTGCATCATATTGCCCATGATATTGGCAATATCACAAAAGCTTCCAACATTCGGGTCACTAGATATGTCATGGGTACCCTGATCGCCATTGTTGGTCTGCTGATCATGACCATCATTGGGTGTCTCACCACCTCCATGAGGTATCTCACCATGACCATTGCTACTGGATCCACCACGTCCACTTCTCAGAGTAACCATTCTGCAAAAATCGAAAACATAAAAAACACCGAATTTCGAAGTTTGATCATAATCCACAAGTCCAAATGATTTGAAAATTTAAATCATGCTTAAATACATCCATATAGTCATCAAACAATAATCCATAGGACAAGAATCACATTTTCCAAAAATTCAACAGAAAATGAGGTCACTGTGTCCATTGGTCGATTGATTGGTCGACTGGCCCAGTCGACCAATGAGTCAACCAATGCTCACAGAATACGAAAATTCGTATTCTAGGCCTCATTTCCTCATTCTAACTTCATTCTAACCACTTCAAAACGTGAGAGAGCTCTGGGGAAAGACTTCTAAGGTTCTTCAAAGTGTTTTTGGGGTGATCTAGTGCTTCAACAACAACACCACATCACACATTCATCACATACAAGGTAAATCCATCATCTTTTCTTTCAAATACAATCTCTTATGCTTGCATTCTCATAGAAATCATGTTTTACTTGTATCCAATGCTAGAAATCATGTTTAGGAATACTTAGAAACACATTGCCTAGGTTTTAAACACAATGCCATGCATAGACAACAAGTTCTAACACATTCTAGCACTTTCACAATGTTTTCGTACCAAAATCGTTAACTTTAGAAAAAATTCAATTCCTTACAAACTGCTTGGAGTTTTCGCAAGAAATCAAATGCTACATGTTCGCAATGATGTTGTAGTTATGACCATGTAGTTTGAATTGACCAATTCCAACTTTTCAAAAATTCAATTTTGACCTAGTTTACGAAAATCCCCAAATTTCTTCTTGCTGAATTTTCCACTTTTCACCAAGTTTTCGATCGATTTTATTGAAATAAACTTTATGATCATGCAATTCCAAGTATTAAGTACATGCTAGTATCTTCAAATCAAAATTTCCCCAAATTTGGAATTTTGATGAAAATTACGAAAATGCCCTTTTTGGTTGAAAACTTGAAATAGCACTAACTAGCAATGTCTTTTGTCTCTTCCACAGACAAACACTATGCAGAGAGGAGGGCGAGGACGAGGATGAGGTCGTATGGTAGGGGCACTCAGGGGTAGAGGTCAGGTGCCTTCACAGCCTAGAGAGGTGGTTCGGCGACCAGACAGATTCGATACTCCACAAGCCGAGTTCTTATACAAGGCCTACTTCAGTTACTGCAGTATCGAGTTTGGACGTCTTCTTCACCAACGACAACTCAGGGTGTTCAGGATTCGGCAAAGATTTGACACTATGGAGTGGACACATCTCTTCACTGAGGATTTTCTAGTATATCCCGAGCTAGTGAGGTTGTTCTTTAGCAACCTTACATCTACAGAGGAGTCTCGAGGTCCAGGACATCCTCTTCGATTAGTACTCAGGAGCAGAGTCCTTTAGACCTAGATCCTCTTCTCCACGAGGTCATTGATTGAGATCCTATGGGTACCTTACTATCCACGGCAATGCGTGTGGTTACCTGCGGGGGTAGGGATAGACAGTTACTACCATATGAGCTGCACGAGATATGCACTACACTATGGGATGATCATCGATGCTACACTTCGCGGAACAACGGGCGGATGATAGATTCTGCACGGATTATCGGTCGTATTGTCGGCCGAAATATCATGCTGAAGGCCAGACATCACCATCGGGTCATAGTGATGGAGGCCTTGGTTATCTATCGCATCTACATGGGCTTCCAGATAGACTTATCTTACATCATTCAGCTGGATCTGGTACTGCGGCCTAGTATGCGGAACCTTTGCTATGGGAGGCTTCTGACTTTGATCTTTCGGCACTTCGGAGTGAGTCTTGAGGATACACCGGTGGACACTGGTGCACTGGGGTATACGATCGGGACTAGGACCATCCGACAGATGAGGCTTACACAGACAATGAGATCTCTTGGTCTAGAGGGTGAGGATGATGAGACCGAGGAGGAGAGAGATGAGTCTGATGATGGAGGAGAGGATGTCGGTCCTGATAGTGATGATCAGGTCGGAGATGACACAGAGATGCACGAGGCTGAGTCGGAGCATCACGAGATTCCTCCTTCATCACACTTCGAGACAGGAGGCCCTTCTTCATTCAGTCCCAGAGACTTCTGATCTTGGTGCACAGATGAGATCAATGACTTCCATGCTGGAGAGGATGGAGGTCAGACAGGAGCAAATGCATGAGAGGATGGAGTCACGGCAGGATAGGATAGAGTCACAGATTACTCAGATGGCCGAGGACTTCAGAGCTTTCAGAGATCAGAGGAGATCACCTAGATAGACTGTACTTTAGGATTTCCATTTATGCATTATCTGATGTAATCGTTGTAAACTTTTGAAATTAATGAAGTTCACTTTGTTTCACTTTATTATTGTGTATTATGCACTTTTCTTTTATTGTATTAAGTGACATTTGTTTAAGTATAATTATGGTATGTTATTCCAAAAGTCCAGTTATGCTTCATTGGTTAAGTTTCTAATCCAAGTGTCCTATTATTCACTTCTAAGAGTAGATGAGTCATCTCAGATCTATGACTCAGGAATGTTCCGTTATTGCTTTCTGTGGTTAGGGTTTCCTTGAACTTTGGGCTCTGATACTACTCTGTCACATCCACCCAGCCGGTACCCTACTTGGCATACCCGAGTGTGTGATCCACAGCCCTGAAGATCAAGTATCGAGGTAATCATCCTCCCACATAGATAATAACATAATCATGAACATAAATAATCAATGTACAAAGTATAATCAAAAGATCCAAACAAGGAAAGAATAATTCATATATCATCAAAGTACGAAAGACAATCAAATGTCTAAATCATAAAGTAAAGTGAGGCAGAATCTCACTCTACAAACAGCGGAAAAGTAGATCGCAAGTCAAAAGAAGATTACAACTAGTTCTAAAGACAAGAAAGAAAGATAAAATTAAACTAAGCTAGAGTCTATTCACTTTATAAATAACGTCTTCATTAACATAGACTTCATCAATCACGCTTAAACGCTCCCACTCCACAGTAGGGCTAATCTTGGTACAAAGTAGGACCACTTAAGGAATCCTCAACGTAATCTTCATTGTTGCCAACACCTTGCGTGAAGTACGCTTCTTCAGTTTGCGCTTCCTTGTATTGACCTTCATAGTCATCAATACCTATAGAGTAATCTAACAAAAGATATTGTACAAAAGGAAAGGAATGAGTTTCAAAGAAACCAGTAAGGCAGTTAATCCATAATAACATAAATTGCAGGATTTCAAAGCAGAGTAAGATGCTATATGATATGAAACACATGATGTGAAACCCAGCCCTAACCTTGACCCGGAAACCCTGTTGTTTGTAGGTCCGACAACCCGAAGTAAAGCAAGAAGTCAGCTATGGGCCATCCCAGTGGAAGACTTGGTGACTGGCTTTGAATCCTTGAGTGTTGATGTCAGTGTTCCATTTATGGAAACTGTATCCTAATGAAGATCGGATTAGTTGATGGACTTGGAGTGCTCTCTATATTGGTTCGAAGGCATTTCTACTTACTAGGTAAGTCACTTGGAGTGTGTGCAAAACCCCTTGATGTTTGGATTTGATCTAAGCTTTCAATTCCCTGTTTTGGACTTGCTGTCCTGATTGGTCGACTAGACCAGTCGATCAATCCAATCGATCAATGGGTTCTGTTTTTGCTAATTAGGTCTTGCTTGCTCTATTTAAGTCCAATCTCGAGTCTACTTCGTATTTTCTGCCTCCAAACTCTTTGGAACATACCAGAGCCCTCTGCAAGTCATCTCCCTTGCATCCTTGGTGATTATCTTGACGGATCTTTGTCAAAACTCGTGATCCTACACAAAAAGGTATGTGATCATCCTCTTCTGTGTTTCATCTTTGATTCTTCGTTACTTTTCTTTCCTTTTTTGATTGAGGACAGTAGTAGTGATGTTGTATCTCTGTTGCAACCATCATTATACTCATTCCCTCTCTTTTCCTAAGGATCTAAAGCTTGGTGGATGATCTTCATCAAGATCATCACTCGCTTTTGAAGGAAAACTTGTATTCATTCACTTTCCTTATTTAGATTATTGTTCTTCAGCCTTAGATCTAATTTTCTTGATGATCTATGCTTGTTATTCATGATTCCTTTGTTACAATCAGTTATCCATCATCTTATTGTTCTTGTCCATGATTTTTACTATGAATTCTTCAAGAACCATGATTATTCAAATTATGGTAACTTTTTTTTTCCGCTAAAAGGGTCATTTTATAACAAAAAGAAGAAAAAGAAAAGAAATACAGCAATTAGTACCTACCTTGCTCACCCGCAACAACAGTTGCCCCCAATACACCCTTCCTCACTGGAAATTATGGTAACTTTTGTTTCCTAATATGTAACTTGAAAACTTAATTCAATTAGTGATTTGAAGTCCTCTATACACTAGGATGCAGCCATTGTAGTTTACCCCTTGTTTAGTACCCTTTTGAACCACCAAATTCGTTCTTTATTCTCAAAATTCTGATTTTTGAAGGCCACTGTCTCGGTTGGTCAACTGAGGCAGTAGACCAAGTCAATCGACCAATGAGTACAGCAACTCCATATTTGGTCTGTTTTGGATGTTTTGATATCTTTCCTTCTAGGTATCTTTCCTAATATGTTGTATACACTTGTTTAGGACCTTCTTCTCAAGTTTTGTCAAGATCTTACTTGATTTCTTAAGATTCCTTTGCGAGTTATAAAAGGTAAGGATGGTTACTTCCTTAACTACATAGATTTCATATCTTAGTTTCTATATTTAAATCTTGTTAGTTTATTTCTTTAATTAGATTCTTATAATGTTATACTATCTTGATTTCAGTAGCATTACTTGTTTATGATTCATGTATGATTTACTTAATAATTATACGCAAGATATTGATTTCTTTCCATATATGAAGTTACTATATATGTGATGTTATGGATTCATGTTTGTGTATGATTAAGTATGGTTTGGAAAGGAGAGGTGTCCTTTTGACACTTCTGTCCTTGGACTACTACGGGAATATTATGGGATGTTTCCGGAGATGCCCTTTGGACACCTTCCTAAACTGTTGGATGACATATTTAGGACTGTCTAGTAGTGTTTGGCTAGGATGTCCCGTTATGTCAGACCCGATTCGGAAGGGTATTGAGACCAAACGACCCGTGGTATCAATGGGGATTCATGGGCGCTCAAGACCGGTAACCAATCTGTGAGAGGACATAGATCACATTGTGGATACTCGAAAGAGGCCATTTATCGGTAGGGTTGCATATGGTTAGACTTGGGCTCACGGGCACTTAAGACCGGTAACCAACCCGTGAGGGGACGTGAGAGCTTCCCGTTTACCATATGTGGATGACCTATAGGGTTGATGAGTCTGTAGTCAGGGACTATGAGGACTCTAGTGTGAAGGATACCGGAAAGGATCGCCAGGGGCGAGGAATGGACGTATCTGGATCTGACTTAATGTAACTGAGTAGGAGACTTGCATTTGGCTTTGCTTGACCCTGACATGCGCTGGTACTTAGACCAATGGTGATGTGAGAGAGTGGTGACCTATACCCCCAACCATGGAATGTCCCGAGGGATGCCAGACCCACTACCAAATGGTATTGTGTGATGAGACCTTCCTAAAGAAGTACGGTGTTATGACTTAAAGCATGTCTGCCAATAGAGACCAGCATACATAGAGTTAGAATCATATGGCATCATGTGTTTCATATCATATACCATGTTACTTTGCTTTGAAATCTTGCCATTTATGTTGTTATGGATTAACTGCCTTACTGAGTTTCTTTGAAACTCATTCCTTTTGTACAATGTTTTGTTAGACTACTCTACAGGTTCTGAGTATCATGACTACTCGTATGAAGAAGCGCAAGGAGAAGAGGCATATCTCCAGGAAGGTGATTGCGGTTACGAAAATTACACTGAAGATTCCGTGGGTGGTTATGCTGCGTACGATGCTTAGTCCAAACATAGAGTGGAAGCGCCCTTGCGCCATTTTTGAGATTTATACTTATAGAGATGTATTCTATAAGATTGAGAACAATTTAGTTACTTATTGTAGCTGCTATTGGGATTAGTTTACATTCTTTTCCTTTTCTTTTAGTACTACTTTTCCGCTGGTTGTAGAGTGGGATTCCGCCTCACTTTACTTTATTGATTTGACATTTTGATTATCTTTCGTACTCTGATTATATACATGGTGTATTCTTTCCTTATTTGGATCTTTTGTTTATCTTTTGCACATTGATTATTATTGTTAACGATTATGTTATTGTCTATGTGGGAGGCTGATTACCTCGATTCTTGGTCTTCGGGGCTGTGGATCACACACTCGGGTATGCCAGGTAGGGTACCGGCTGGGTGGATGTGACACATGATGTAATATGATATGAAACACATGATGCGATATGATTCTAACTCTATATATGCTGGTCTCTATTGGCAGACATGCTTTAAGTCGTACCACCGTACTTCTTTAGGAAGGTCTGAATCACTCATCATCAGTTGGTAATGGATCCGCATCCCTCGGGACATTCCATGGCTGGGGGTTAAGTCACCGCTCTCTCACATCACCATTGGTCAAAGTACTGGCGCATGTTAGGGTCAAAGCCTAGCCAAATGCAAGTCTCCTACTTAGTTACATCAAGTCAGATCCATATACATCCATTCCTCGCCCCTGACGATCCTTTCCGGTATCCTTCACACTAGAGTTTTCATAGTCCCTGACTACAGACTCATCAACCCTATTGGTTATCCACATATGGTAAACGGGAAGCTCTCATGTCCTCTCACGGGTTGGTTACCGGTCTTAAGCACCCGTGAGCCCAAGTCTATCCATATGCAACTCTACCTACAAATGGCCCCCACAATGTGATTCCTGTCCTCTCACGGGTTGGTTACCGGTCTTGAGTGCCCATGAATCCTCATTGCTACCACGGGTCGTTCGGTCTCAATACCCCTTTGATTAGGGTCTGACATAACAGGACATCCTAGCCAAACACTACTAGACAGCCCTAAATATGTCATCCAACAGTTTAGGAAGGTGTCCAAAGGGCATCTCCGGAAACATCCCATAATATTGCTGTAGTTGTCCAAGGATAGAAGTGTCAAAAGGACACCTCCCCTTTGCAAACCATACTTAATCATTCACAAACATAAATCGATCATATCACATATATGGTAACTTCTTATATGGAAAGAAATCAATAACAATATCCAACTTGTATATAATTGGTAAGTAAGTCATACATGAATCAATTAGCATAAATAAGTAATGCTACTGTAATCAAGGTAGTTGCATCAGTAGTATATCAGTGTACTAATCTTATTAAGGAAATAAATCAAAGAGCTTCAAATATAGAAACTAGATCATGCAATCTATGTAATTAAGGAAATAACCATCTTTACCTTATATAACTCGCAAAGGATTTTGGGGAATCAAGTAAGACCTTGTCTAAACTTGGAAAGAAAGTCCTAAACAAGTATATATAACATATTAGGAAAGATACCTAAAAGGAAAGAAATCAAATCATCCAAAACAGGCCAAATATGAGGTTGATGTCCTCATTGGTCGATTGATTGGTCTACTGCCTCAATCGATCAATGAGTTGTGTGAAACCCAGCCCTAACCTTGACCCAGAAACCCTGTTGTTTGTAGGTCCGACAACCCGAAGTAAAGCGAGAAGTCAGCTTTGGGCCATCCCAGTGGAAGACTTGGTGACTGGCTTTGAATCCATGAGTGTTGATGACAGTGTTCTATTTATGGAAACTGAATCTTGATGAGGATCAGATTAGTTGATGGACTTGGAGTGCTCTCTATCATGGTTCGAAGGAATTTCTACCTATTAGGTAAGTCACTTGGTGTGTGTGCAAAACCCCTTTATGTTTGGATTTGATCTGAGCCTTCAATTCCCTGTTTTGGACTTGTTGTCCTGATTGGTCGACTCATTGGTCGACTGGACCAGTCGACCAATCCAATCAACCAATGGGTTCTGTCTTTGCTAATTAGGTCTTGCTTGCTCTATTTAAGTCTAATCTCGAGTCTACTTCATATTTTCTGCCTCCAAACTCTTTGGAACAAACCAAAGACCTCTGCAACTCATCTCCCTTGCGTTCTTGGTGTTTATCTTGACGGACCTTCGTCAAAACTCGTGTTCTTACACAAAAAGGTATGTTTACACTCTCTTCTTCTTCTTCTTCTTCATCCTTGTTTTCTTTCCTTTTTGGGTTGAGACAGTAGAGGAAATGCTGCATTCTCTGTTGCAAACATCTCTGAACTTATCTCTCATGATCTTCCTAAGGATTTATGGCTAAAGCAATGTTCTTAATCATGATCATTGCAAGCTTTTGAAGGAATCATAATCTAAATCATGATCTTGTCTTAGTTCATCTTTGATTTAAATTATGATCTTCTCAGATCTATTTTATTGATTATATTAGTAGTCAATCGCTGTGTTTTCTTTACATGATCCATGATCTATCAATCTCTAGTTGTTTCTTCTTAATCATACCATGCTTTCTTCAAGAATCATGACTGATACATCTATGGTAAGTTTTGTTTCCTTATTTAGATCCTTGTTCTTCAGTCTTAGATCTATTTTCTTGAAGATCTATGTATGCCTTTCATGAATTCTTTATCAAAATCAATGATCCATCATCCTATTGTTCTTGTCTATGATTTGTACTTTGAATTCTTCAAGAACCATGATTGATCTAATTATGGTAACTTTTGTTTCCTAAATTGTAACTTGAAAACTTGATTCGATTAGTGTTTTGAAGTCCTCTATATACTAGGATGCTATCATAGTAGTTTTCCCCATGTTTGTTACCCTTTTGAACCACCAAATTTGGTTCTTTATTCTTAAAACTCTGATGTTGTAGGCCACTGTCTCTGTTGGTCGACTGATTGGTCAACGAGACAGGTAGACCAATCCAATCGACCAATGAGTACAACAACTCTAGATTTGGTCTGTTTTGATATCTTTCCTTTTAGGGATCTTTCCTAATATGTTGTATACACTTGGCTAGGACCTTTTTCTCAAGTTTGTCAAGATCTTACTTGAATTCTTAAGATTCCTTTGCGAGTTATAGAAGGTAAGGATGGTTACTTCCTTAACAACATAAATTGTATATTTCAGTTTCTATATTTGAATCTTGTTAGTTTATTTCTTGAATTAGATTCTTACAATGTTATACTACTATTGTATTGTCTTGATATCAGTAGCATTACTTGTTTATATTAAATTGACTTATGCATGATTTACTTACCAGTTTTATATAAGTTGAATATTATCATTGATTTCTTTCCATATATGAAGTTACCATATATGTGACGTTATGGATTGATGCTTGTGTATGCGTAAGTATGGTTTGGAAAGGAGAGGTGTCCTTTTGACACTTCTGTCCTAGGACTACTACGGGAATATTATGGGATGTTTCCGGAGATGCCCTTTGGACACCTTCCTAAACTGTTGGATGACATATTTAGGACTGTCTAGTAGTGTTTGGCTAAGATGTCCCGTTATGTCAGACCCTAATCGGAGGGGTATTGAGACCGAACGACCCGTGGTAGCAATGGGGATTCATGGGCGCTCAAGACCGGTAACCAATCTGTGAGAGGACATAGATCACATTGTGGATATTCGAAAGAGGCCATTTATCAGTAGGGTTGCATATGGTTAGACATGGGCTCACGGGCGCTTAAGACCGGTAACCAACCCGTGAGAGGATGTGAGAGCTTCCCATTTACCATATGTGGATGACCTATAGGGTTGATGAGTCCGTAGTCAGGGACTATGAGGACTCTAGTGTGAAGGATACCGGAAAGGATCGCCAGGGGCGAGGAATGGACGTATCTGGATTTGACTTGATGTAACTGAGTAGGAGACTTGCATTTGGCTTTGCTTGACCTTGACATGCGTCGGTACTTAGACCAATGGTGATGTGAGAGAGTGGTGAAATATACCCCCATCCATGGAATGTCCCGAGGGATGCCGGACCCACTACCAAAAGGTGTTGTGTGATGAGACCTTCCTAAAGAAGTACGGTGTTATGACTTAAAGCATGTCTGTCAATAGAGACCAGCATACATAGAGTTAGAATCATATTGCATCCTGTGTTTCATATCATATAGCATTTTACTTTGCTTTGAAATCCTGCTATATATGTTGTTATGGATTAACTGCCTTACTGAGTTTCTTTGAAACTCATTCCTTTTGTACAATGTTTTGTTAGACTACTCTTCAGAGTTTCTTTGAAACTCATTCCTTTTGTACAATGTTTTGTTAGACTACTCTACAGGTTCTGAGTATCATGAATGCTCGTATGAAGAAGCGCAAGGAGAAGAGGCATATCTCCAAGAAGGTGATTGCGGTTACGACGATTACACTGAAGATTCTGTGGGTGGTTATGCTGCGTATGATGCTTAGTCCGACCATAGAGTGGAAGCGCCCTTGTGCCATTTTTGAGATTTATACTTATAGGGATGTTGTCTATAAGATTGAGAACAATTTATTTACCTATTGTACCTGCTATTGGGATTAGATTTCATTCTGTTTCTTTTCTTTTAGAACTACTTTTCTGCTGGTTGTAGAGTGGGATTCCGCCTCACTTTACTTATTGATTTAGACACTCTGATTATCTTTCGTACTCTGATTATATACATGGTGTATTCTTTCCTTATTTGGATCTTTGGTTTATCTTTTGTACATTGATTATTATTGTTCATGATTATGTTATTGTCTATGTGGGAGGTTGATTACTCGATACTTGATCTTCGGGGCTGTGGATCACACACTCGGGTATGCCAGGTAGGGTACCAGCTGGGTGGATGTGACAAGTTGACCAACAGAGACAGTGGCCTACAAAATCAGAGATCTTTTAATACAAAACCGAATTTGGTGGTTCAAAAGGGTACCAAACAAGGGGAAAACTACAAGGATAGTATGCTAGTATATAGATGACTTCAAAACTCTAATCATATCAAGTCTTCAAGTTACAAATTAGGAAACAGAAACTTACCATAATTAGATCAATCATGGTTCTTGAAGAATTCATAGCAAAAATCATGGACGAGAAACTATAGGATGATGGATCACTAATCCGATAAAGAAATCATGAAAAGCATGCATAGATCCTCTAGAAAAATAGATCTAAGACTGAAGAACATCAATCTAAATAAGGAAAGAGAATAGATATATGTTTTCCTTCAAAAGAGAGTGATGATCTTGATGAAGATCATCCACCAAGGTTTAGATCCTTAGGAAAAGAGAGGGAATGAGTAAAGTGGTAGTTGCAACAGAGATGCAACATCATCTCTACTGTCCTCAAACATAAAAGGAAATAAAAGTAATGAAGAATCAAAGACGAAACATAGAAGAGGATGATCACATTCCTTTTTGTGTAAATGCAAGAGATTTGACGAAGATCCGTCAAGAGAATCACCAAGGATGCAGAGGAGATGACTTGTAGAGGGCTCTGGTTCGTTACAAAGAGTTTGGAGGCAGAAAATACGAAGTAGACTCGAGATTGGACTTAAATAGAGCAAGCAAAGACCTAATCAGCAAAATCAGATCTCATTGGTCGATTGATTGGTCGACTGGCCCAGTCGACCAAGCAGTCGACCAAGCAAGATAGCAAGTCCAAAATAGGGAATTGAAGGCTCAGATCAAATCCAAACATAAAGGGGTTTTGCACACACACCAAGTGACTTACCTAGTAGGTAGAAATGCCTTCGAACCAAGTCAGAGAGTACTCCAAGTCCATCAACTAATTCCTTCTTCATCAGGGTGCAGTTTCCATAAATGGAACACTGTCATCAACACTCATGGATTCTATGCCAAACACCAAGTCTTCCACTGAGATGGCCCATAGTTGACTTCTTGCCTTACTTCGGGTTGTCGGATCTACAAACAACAGGGTTTCCGGGTCAAGGTTAGGGCTGGGTTTCACATTGGATGTCCATACCTCCTCGATTCTCAACACACCGAGTTCTTATACCATACTTCCTTCGAGAGTTCCCCCATTGAGTATAGGAGGCTAGTCATCATAAAGGATATGGCCTTCAAGATAGAGGAGAGGTTTTGGGTTCTTGATTGGGCGCGTATGTTGTACGTTGATGAGCCGGTCTACCTAGAGCTAGTAATGTATTTCTTCAGCAACTTGACATACGAGGAGGAGGATAGACATGGCGGTTGGCAGCATGTGGTCTCTATTAGAGTGTGAGAGACTCCTATCCACTTCTCCACTAGGGTTTTGGCACCGCACATCCTACGCATACCATACATCCCATATTAGCATTGGTGGGTTCCTTACGTTGCAGAGGATGGATATATCTTACCCTTCAAGAGTTGTACCATTAGCTACATTTTATGCAATGACAAGGATTGTGACTACTTCGACAGTGCTATAGACATGGTTCCATCTGTTCGCATCCTTGCTAGTTTCTCACTGGTAGAAACATAGTGCCTAAGGGAGGGCACCATGGTAGGGTCTCACTGATGCAAGCCTTTGTGACATTTTCTCTTTATGTAAGTTATTGCATTGACTTAGCCTACATCATCTAGAGGGCCTTCGAACAACTTTTTACTTGCATCTTCCGACACTTCAACGTCAGCTTCAATGATATTGAGGTACTGTACACTGTCTTGGGTGAGGTTATGACGAGACAATTGATTTCCATGATGGGTCTCCAAGGAGAGGTAGCATCACCAGGGCCTATGGATGTGGAGGCTCAGGATGCAGAGGATGATGATGAGGAGGAGGAGGATCAGGATGTAGAGGATGACCCGGATGAGGAGAATGATCAGGTCGATGATGAAGTTCAGGCCGATGATTAGGAGGATGAGCATGAGGAGAAGGATGAGGTTCAAGAGGAGGAGACTCAGAACAAGGAGGTTCAAGAGGATGATCATGATGATGTTGCACCTCAGCACTCAGATTAAGGAAGCCATGGATCTATTGAGACAGATTCAATGTGTGTGGTGTTAGTCATACGATCTCATCAAATCCCTTGTTTGGTGCTTGAACAATGGCATAGCTTGTTGAGCTACTTCGAGGGTATAGAGTGGAGGATCCTTATTGTTTTCGTGAGGCAAATTAAATAGCCTATTACCGTGCTAAGTAAGCGGCTAACGATCATACTTTGGTCCCCATTCGAGACTGCTAGAGCATATGCAAAGGAAAGTGAACTATGATATTATGTAGCTCCCTAGCTTTAGGTTTGTTCGAGTCTTTGGTCCAAGTGCATTGGGGTCTTGGATAGCCTTTTCCTTTTTTTGTTGTTGTTGAAAGTCATACTAGTGAGGTTCTGTTTAAAAAAGGCAACTGTTCTTGCAGGGATGAATGTTTAAGGTTCCAATATTGGAGTGCCTCTTCCCTATTTTTAATCAATAAAAAGTCCAATCCTTTATTTGCAAAAAAGAAAAACTTGTATTGTTCACGTTTCATATATCAGAAGCAATACAAAAGTATAGGTAATCAAAATTTGAAAAAATAGAAAAGGAAAAGAGGAGGCTAGAAAAGAAATTTAAACCATCAACAAGAACTGCCTTGGAATCCATTTTCTTTAGCTTTCCGGAATGTAGATTAGTAATTCAAGAACTACCAACGAGTTGGTTCAGTTCACAAAGACCAAATTCTCTTAATGAGGTAAAACTCTTCTCAGGGTATATTAATTTCCCCCACCCTCCTACGAAAAGAAAGACTTGATCGTGTCGCTAACCAATCAAAAATAAAATCCTATACTAATCTAGCAAGCAGAAAGTACGGAGTTGAACTATGGGGAACTAAAAGGCTAAGTTACTAAGATTGAATTTAACAAAACTAATTTAAACTAAATCTATTAATTAATGCAAAAACGTTAACTATGAATATGTGAAGATCTTTGGGATTTCGAATCCCCAATGCTTTTCCCTAATCGATATAACTCTACACTTCAAAGTAAATTAGGGATGGTCTTCCTAGGTATTCCCTATCTTCGCAAGACTATCGTCCTTCGCGGAAGCTTGGCATGCTTAGTTCGCTGAGCTATAGAACATCTTTGGCCAAACTCAAACACAATCGACTAGAAGAGATAGAACAATCAAATTAATGAAATAAACATGGTTCATCTACATCCCAAAGAAAAGGAACTAGCTACTCATTATCACAAAGTTCACAAGAAAAATAAATATGAAACATAAGGAGAGAGAGAGAAATGTGGTCTTCTTCTTCAGCAATGAGAGAGATGAGAGCCGCATTCGTTGTCTTCTTTTCTGTGGTTGGCTTCTCTTTTATGTATCCTGCACACAATGAATCCCCTCTCTTTACCCGTCGATTTGACATTTATTCTTTCGGAATTTGGAAAAACTAAAAACTGAAAAATTGTAGATATTTTCAATATCGTTCCATAGCATCTTGAATCATCGAAATCCAAGCTCATACGAGAGAGATATGCCCAAAATACTGAAGGTAGGTCTGTTTACCCGATTTTCAGATTTATTACCAATTTTGTTCATTAGACCTCCACCTATTTCCAATTTGGCTAAGATCTCATTTTCCATGATTTCTTGAGCAGCAATATTGAATGCGATGATTTAAAATCCACCAATATCTAATATATTTGTCAACTTTACTCCATATTATCTCTAATATCCAAAATCTCCTTATTCCTGAAAAATACACAAAAATACTCTATTAGCTCTCTTTAATTAAATAAGTATGGAGAATTAAATCAAATAAATAATGGTAAATGCATGCTTATCAAGACTAAAATTATAGAGGTCAAATACAGTTGAATAATAAAAATTTTGAAATTCAAAGCTTAACACAGAGTTGTGCTTCCTAATACCAGAAACCTTGTAGTGAAGTTCTTTTTCCACCAACAGCATTATCGAGCAAAAAGCTCACTGACTGACATTTCATTCACCGATCTTGTTCTTGCTAATGTAGGCAGTGGGAGAGAGGCAGAGTAGCTATTGAGCATGAGAACAACAGTGGCCATGGTGGGTCTGTTTGATACATTTTCTTGAACACATAACAGTCCAATATGAACGCATCTAATCGCTTCAGATTTATCATAATTTCCTCCCAAATTTGGATCCATCAATGACAAAGCTGTGCCTTCTGTCCATTTTTTCCGAGCCTACAGCAATATATCAAACATATACACATAATTAATGGACAAAAAGGAATGAGCAGTATGAGAATATGGGAGGTTTAGGATTTGGAGGGATAGAATGAAGTATAACTATTGATGTGATCTCAAAATCTAGTCTTGGATTCTACACAATCTGATCAATGGTTGTGCTTCACTAAACTACTATCGTTTCTAGAATTCAGACTTCCTCAATGTTTGATAAGCATTGTTCTTTACCTGGTTGAGAAGGCCACCCTCCAGGCTCCCTGTTTGCTGATCTAAATTGTTGTTTTTCTGGCCACTCAGGATCTCCAATAGTAAGACTCCAAAACTAAATACGTCTGTCTTAACTGAGACCTGCCCATGCGCTACATACTCTGGTGCCATATATCCACTGGACATTTCATTTCAGTATAATTAATCAGATTCAAGCTTAGAGGATGAGTATAAGATGACAATTATGTTCAAAGGGCAAGAACTTACTATGTTCCAACAACTGTTTTAGTATTGATTTGAGATTGGTCGGCTACAAAGAGCCTTGCCATGCCAAAATCTGATATTTTTGGATTCATTTCCTCATCGAGTAAAATATTACTGGCTTTTAGATCTCGATGAATAATTTTTAATTGGGAGTCTTCATGAAGATAGAGAAGCCCTCGAGCAATTCCTTCGATAATATTATAACGCTCCTCCCAATTTAATTGTGAGCTTTTGACCGGATCTGCATACATGATTCAAAAAGTACCAAGTTATATAAGACTCAGATTGTGTAACATAAGCTCATTAAAGTTTAAATTTAATATTAATTATATTTAGATGGGCACCCTGAAAAAAGATTTAAGTTCAAAGAGAGAAGAAGAGAGCCAAACCAAAAATATAGTGGTCAAGACTTTTATTCAGCAAAAATTCATAGACGAGCAGTTTTTCTTCCCCTCGCAAACTAAAGCCAAGAATTCTGACAAGATTTCTATGCTGCAACTTCGCGGCTAATTTAACTTCATTCTTAAATTCTATTTCACCCTGTTCAGAATACTTGGAGAGCCTTTTCACAGCCACTATTAGTCCATTCAAGAGGGTTCCCTGATGAAAATAAAATACTATTTAGGAAACACAGAAGATTGCAATAAAACTTAAACACCATATAGGAAAAGTTATATATTTGATGAAAATATTAGGTACCTTGTAAACAGTCCCAAATCCTCCTTCTCCAAGCTTATTCTCATCTGAGAAGTTGTCTGTTGCAACTTTTACTTTATCAAAGTTGAATTTTATGAAGTCAACACTTGAAATCTCAATCTGATCATCATCATCATCTAAACAAAGTAATAAATCTAATCAGTAAACGTTTCATAGCCAATAGCACATAACTCAATAACTAATATATATAAATCCCTGAATTGCTTTCATAATGGAGCTAATATGTTATTAAACCTTTTCATACCCAGTTTGATTTGGAAAGGTTCATTATATATAGGGGGAAATAATTCCTAATATAATATAATGTCTAAAAGAACTCTGAAAGAACAACAAATTAAAAAATACAAATTTCTTGCCTTCAAATCTGACTTTCTTCCTTTGAGCACGTCCATAGATGATGGAGATTATTACAACTGCAATAAATGTCACAACATTGACAACAACGAGAATAATGATAGTCGATGTTGAATACCTCCCCTTACCTGCATAAATGAAGAATTAACATTTATATTTATTTAATCTCTTATTTCATTGCTAGATTTCTTACTTTCCTATAGGTGTATGTCCATACAGCTTTGGCTTAAACATTTCAAATTATATGAAAGTTTGATCTTACTTCACATAAATATAATATCTATAACATTATAGATAAAACCTTTAACTTTAGGATGACCAAAATACCCTTAACAAAACTGCATCCTATCATGTCTTTAATGGTAGGAGGACCATACCATGTCAACTCGAAGATTTGAGAGTAAAGATTCTCTCCTCCCAACCTGCCCTTGTTTTCATTTTCTTACACTCACATAAGGCCTGACACAGGCCTGTCACTAAGTGTGACGGGATGGGAGCACGGACAAGTTGGGTGGAGAGGAGAGGATCTAGATCCGGATCTAGACCATCTTTAATGTATTGACAATAATGGCGCTGATGTTCACTTTATTTTCACAATCAAAACGTGTTTAGATCTCCAAATGGGCTCTACAACATTTAATTTTAGAATTGGGGGTTCACAAATAACGACCCCAGAAAGTATAACAAAATTATCTGAATAAAATTTCATTGTAACAATACATACCAGTTGTTACTGTTGTGGAATTTGCAGGAGGTGATGGAGTTACTTCATAGAAAGGACTGTTGAACTCGAACCTTATATTACAACTTGGTTTAAGAATTCTCCCACCTTCTTTCGGATAGAGTAACCTTGGAACGTCAAGACTAATGCTCCCAGTTAAGCAATAATTGCAATCATTCGAAATTATGTCAGGGGTGCACTGTACTAACGCATAAATAGTATCAAAGCCCGTATAGTAGCTTGCTTGACCAGCTGCATAGTACTTTGGAGTAGCTGCAAAAGAACCATTAATAGCTTGATTCGCAAGCTGATTTAACAAACCTGACACTGATTGATTGTATTGATCCAATTTGGTGACATTTTTCGGACCAGGAGCATAACGGAATGGTTCTTGCTGCAAAACTGAGAAGATGGATTGGTTTGCATAGCGTAAAACACAATTATCATAATAAGCCACCGCTGCAGTGTTGTTGGGACAAAGTGGTTTGATCTCTGCACTGGCTGTCTCTACGCAGGTTTGACATTCTTTAGATGTGAGATCGCCTCTGCAAAGAAAGAGACCATAGACCTTATCTGCACCATCGCCGACGGTAGTGTTATAGAATCCGGTGCTAGAGGTAGCATTAGCATTAGATGATAAAGATTGTAGGAGAAGATCGAGGTTGGCTAAGTATCTGCTGCTATTTGCAGTGCGATTAGCATATGAAAGCAATTCACAAGAGTATGCAATAGGACTGGCAGTGATGGTTCTACCCAACATGAGAAAGAGAATAGAAGAGATAAAAAGGGAGAGTAGTCGTGTGTAAGCCATTTCTTGTAGCCAAGGCACTGAAGATGGTGGAAATGACTTGGAGACAGACGAGTCTTTAAAGAGGCAAAGGCTGCTAAGGCTGGAACTGTAATTTGTAGGTTATTTCCTATACCAATTTAACAAAGGTATGAAAGATACTGGTCATGGTCAAAGAGTAGAAATTGTCAATGGTTTTAGTCAGTTAAACCTGAGTCTTCGATATATTCTGCAATACAATATGAATGATTTTTTATAAGAAATGTTCACCAACCACCCCGGCCTCAATTAATCAACCTTTGATTAATTATTTGTATATTGTTTTAGAGAAGAAATCCATTAGGAGATTTCTTAGCAAGGATAGCAGAAATTTGACACTCATTTGAACAGGTTGAAAGGGGTCTCATATAGAAATGCCTTCTCTGTTTATGGTTCCTTAGGAAGGGTCTTTCTCCTCTTGATGGCAATGCCAAAAGGTGGGGTATATGTTTCTTCTAGAGGGTTTAATGCTTACTGTGTAGTCTTGCGTTCTCTTCTTCTTCATTTCCATTCATATTTCCCATCTTCTTTGTGACGTTGTTCATTGGGAAAAGACACGGTTGTAGATTCTTAAATAAAATTAGATAGAAGGAACAGAAAAATTGAGTGATCTTAAGGATTCAGTGGAAAATACATTACGTGACCTTCATTTTCTGACTTTGAGTTTTCTGACTTTGAGTTGTACTTGATCTTTCTTCATCTTCATCTCCATATTTGAGTTATAATCAATTACATCTTTTCTTTATTGACCATTTTCTTTTAAGATAAAATAGAGGGTTTTAAGGCTAATTCTTTTCTATAGTTAACTATAGAGTGGTACTGTATTGTGGCAAAAGGGTAATTTAGTACAGAGAATTTCAAGTAGGTTATTTTAGGATTTTAGAGAAATATAAAAATACCATATCATCAATTAACGAATAGAAATTAACAGCAGAGGGCTTGGTAACTATAGACAACTTAAAGGTTAGACTAAATAAATAAATAAATAAAAAGAAAAAGAGATAAAATAGTAATTAAACGATATTACAAGAGGCTAATAGTAATAAATCCTTAGATTTAAATTATACTAAAAAGAGTTGAAAACAATTAAGATTATGTGATTTAAGTTTATCTTTTTTTTTTTTTTTTTGGTAATTTTCATTTAGATCCTTAAGGGTTGGTCCAAGTCACTTTTAATCAAGAAAAAAATTTTGCATTTGCCTCGTGGTATCAAAAATAAAATAAAATAAAAACAATTAAAGATACAATGTTAACTACCAAATGGTTTTCGATCGTTTTATAATTTTTATGATCAAATGCCCTCATATCCTTTTACTTTTATTTATTCAACTAATTAAATAAATATTACTAAAAAATAATTATAACTTTCAACAAAAAGTTAAAAGAAATAATTAAAAGAAATAATAAAAATGGTTTATTTATAAAAAAAAATTTTACCAAATTTATTTATTTTTATTAATTTTTTTTTATGAGGTTCATCCGAGCAAGCTTGCGCTTGCCTTATGGGTGCGAACCCAAGACCTTCCCGTGGGAGGTAGAGCCTTTAACCGCTTTACTAACCCATTATTGGCTTATAAAGTTTAGTTTAATCATAATGTATTTTATAATATAAATTTTTTATTGTCTTAAATATTTATAGGCATCTAATAGTTCAAATCAGGAAATTTAGAAATGGGACTAAACGTTAATCTTTCAATTTACTATAAGTCAAAGTATTAGAGAGGAGATAGATAATATGAAATAAAATATTATTTAATCAAATTATAGAAGATAATTCTAATTATGTTTCTAAGATTTTATTTAAAGAATTTTTTTCTTATTTTTTCTTCTTGTTAATACTTACTTTGCTAAGTTGGAGAAAAGTCAAACGAGTACACAGTCATTTAACGGTAGTCATAAACATGACTACACTAACGAATAGTATTTGATCATTTAACGGTGTGCCCTTGGATGGTCCTTTTACATACACAAGGGAGGCAAAACAAACTATCACATTTTTTAGATTAAAAATGACTTGGCCAAACTTCAAGGGATCTAAATGAAAATTACCTTTTCTTTTTTTTTTTTGGAGAAACACAAAACTATACCTAACACTCAAAAGGTTAATTCATTTTTATGGTTGATATGGGTCAAATATACCGAACTCGATTCAACCGGGTTTGGGTCTCCAACCCAGGACGAACCATGTTCAAAACCGATTTGACCAAATCTCAGCAGTTACACGTGAAGAACTGTTACAAGGGATGAACGTGATCCCAAAGATTGTGAGATACGTAATCGAGTCACAATAGGTAACTTCCATTGATGCCGAGTGGGGATCGTGCCAAGGAAGGTAACTACTCGCAACTCCGAATAAGCAAGGTAAAGCCCTAATGATCTAACGGCCACTAAGAAGGATCACGAACGAATCCAACGGTCAGGAATTAAAGGTAAAATCTATATAAACAAGACACCTACATACGATGGAGGGATCTGAATCGTTTCCTTTACTATTATATTCAATTTATGCTTTGCAACTAGCCAGAGCCTTGTGACATTTCCTTAACTAACTTAGCCTTCGAAGGTGGCCTCCCAACCCCACGGTCGGGCAACATCTAACACTGTTTTGCAAGTTCGTCCTTAAAGATCCAAGGGCTGAGCAGATTTTGGACGCATCATTTGGTGTCGTCTGTGGGAAACGCTTCAGAAAGCCATGCTTACCAGATTAGAGGCAGCAACAGCCCTAAGACTCCAAGATATTCCTCCCCCTCCAGGATGAGGAATTCCTGAAGGAAGTAACACTCGAAAAGTTCATGAAGATCAACATCTAAATGGAGATGAACATCTCAATAACCCATAATCTTCAAGAACAGATGAATCAGATGCAGTTGCAATTCCTGGAAATGCAGCTAGCAAACGCTTCATACAATAGCAAGACAGGTAGTAGCTCCACAAGCTTCCAATCCTCATGATCAAGAAGAAGCCTGAAGGCGTATGCGAAGAACGGGTAGACATCTGTCTCCTGCTCGAGGACGTTCTCAACAAGGAGATAGGCAACCGCCCGAGTATCAGAATTATAAGCAAAGTCCCCGGGAAGGTTGTAGAGGTCGATTCCGAGAGTGTAGAACAAGTGAATTACCAAGAAGAGAGGGTCAGCACGATCGACCGCAAGTGAGTCGAATTGGGACTGCTACCAGATTAGAGCGAGGGGTTAGCACCCATACACCAACTTCCCAACGTTCGAGCAAAGATAGCGTCCGACCAAATGATTGTCGAAGGGTGCACATTGGTCAAGAACTGGCAAACATAAATTTAAGGTTAGGGCAACTCTCACAAGGGAAAAGGACTAATGACATCTATTCGATCATAAAAAAAACTCTGTTCATAGATGCCATAGCCAGTTCGAGTTCCCCCACAACTTTAGACTTCTGACTTTTTCTTTGTTTGATGGTTCAGGAGATCCAATTGCCCACATCAGTTACTACTAGCAAACCATGGCCATAGCTGGAAATTCTGATGAAATTCTTTATAGAGTATTTGGGTCATCCCTTACAGGGGCAGCTCAGAAATGGTTCTTGAACCTTCCTTCAGGAAGAATAGTAGACTTTGAAGAGCTGACTCGAAAATTCATCAGTCGATTCCAAAGTGGAATTCAAACCAAAAAGATAGAAGAAACATTGTTCACTGTCAAGCAAGGAAAGAATGAGTCAATTCGGGATTATCTAAAGAGGTTCAATAAAGTCAGCATGGAGATCAAGAATTTGGACGAATAGGTAGCCAAGATAGCTCTTTTCACCAAACTCACCAACAGAAGACTCTTGGAGTTGTTACTTCATGATATGCCTACCATGTATTCTGAGTTGGTGCAAAGATACCAAAAACAAGTTGAAGTGATGGAGATCCTTGATGCACATCAAAAGGCACCTGAGAAAGGTCAGGGGTCGAAACCTCCAAATCACAATTGAGGAAAGAAGCAACGTTCGGGATGGAGGCAGAGATCCCCCGACTAGGGTGAGTATAAACCTTTGAATGCTCGACGGTCAGAGATTTTGATGCGGATCAAAGACCGAGATATCTCGAAGTGGCCACCGAAAGCGGTCGCCGAGGCCTAGGGAGCGAAATATGGAAAAATATTACCGCTTTCACAAAGATTATGGGCATTACACGAATGAATGTCGTCATTTAAAAGTAGATATTGAAAGGCTAATAACCCAGGCCATCTTTCAAACTATGTCAAGGGTCGGGGAGATGATCGAGAAAGAAGGGCAGCTACTGAAAAAAGAAGGAAGCATTCAGGAAGGAAAGAACACCGAACCAAAGACCCTCTTTCAAAAAAGGGAAAGGAAGTTGTTGGAGCAAACCGATCCCCAATAATTACCATATTCGGGGGGCCGGAGCCCAAATCCCTTAGAAAACTAAAAGCCAAGGCTAAATTCGTGGGATTAGGAGATATACAAAAGTGAAAGAGACCAAATGTGGAGGAAAGCATCACATTCAGCGAAGAAGACGAAAGAGGCATTTGCACTCCCCATTATGACACAATTGTAATCAAGGTGGAGGTCGGTCGCCGAGAGGTACATAGAGTATTAGTTGATATGGGATCGTCAGCCGATCTTTTATCATTAGAGGCATACCAGAAGCTAAGGATGGAGCCATCCTCGACTCATTTATACAGGTTTGCTGTATCGTCAATAGTTGCAGAAGGATCGGTGCAGCTGGATCTCACGGTGGGGAGCTTCCCGAAGGAAGCAACCATTCGGGTAACTTTTCTAGTCTTTCGGGAATTGCCAGCATGTAACGTCATACTCGGGAGGCCTTCCTTGACAAAGCTAGGGGCAATGGTTTCGACCAAGAACATGAAGATCAAATACCCAACCGATCAAGGAATTGGTGAGGTAACTTTCAATCAAAAAACCTCCCGCCAGTGTTATGTTTCTTACTTAAAGCATAAGGCTGGTCCAAAAAAGGCCATGACTCTATCAATTGAGGTTCGGGATGATCGGGACAAATAAGAAATGCAAAGGCCCGAACTTATGGAGAAATTGGAGCGAATCCAATTGGATCCTAAGGACGAACGAAGAACAACCTTCATAGGATCCAAACAGGCAGCAAAATTCAAAGAACAATTAAAGAGTTTTCTTCAAGAAAGCATCGATGTATTCGCATGTTCATCTGACGACATGCTAGGCACTGATCATTCGGTAGTTGAACATAAACTTTGGGTAGATAGGCTAAGCATGTGATTCAAAGGAGGAGAAACTTTTCGATCAAAAGCACGAAGCTGTCAGGGAAGAGGTCGAGAAGCTGAAGAGATCAGGCTTCATTGAGACGATCAAGTGCCCAACTTGGTTGGCCAACGTAGTAATGATCAAAAAATCAAATGTCAAGTGGAGAATGTGCACCGATTACACATATAACAACAAGGCATGCCCGAAGGACTGCTATCATTTGCCCGGAATAGATCTCTTGATCGACACAACAGCTGGATATGAAACTTTAAGTTTCATGGATGCCTATTCGGGCTACAACCAGATCCTAATGAATCAAGATGATGAGAGGTTTACAGCCTTCATGATCGATCGCGAAAGCTTCTACTACAAGGTTATGCCGTTCAGGCTGAAAAATGAGGGAGCAACCTACCAGAGGACTGTGAACAAGATTTTTAAAGATCTGATCGGGAAAAATATAGAAGCATACGTGGATGATATGCTAGTAAAAAGCCTCAAGCGTTCTGGACATATTGCAGACTTGGCACAGGTATTTTTAGTTTTGCGAAAATATCAAATGAAGTTGAACCTAGAAAAATGCGCTTTCGGGGTATCTTCGGGAAAATTGCTAGGATTTATTGTCTCTCAAAGAGGAATTGAGGCTAACCCATCCAAAATTCAAGCCTTGATCGATATGGAGCCTTCGAAGACTGTTTGGATGTACAATGTCTAACGGGAAGAATTGCAGCACTAAACCGATTCATTTCACAATCGGAAGAAAAGTACCTAACATTTTTCAAAGCATCGAAAGATCTGAAAGGAAGTAAAGAAGCCTGATGGACGAACGACTGCCAGAAAGCCGTCGAGAATTTGAAGGAAATGCTCGGGAAACCACCTCTTTTGTCCCGACTGGAGAAGGGTGAGATTTTACAAGTCTACATGGCAACTTCACTTTCAGCAGTTAGTGCAATCCTTGTTTGGGAAAAGGAGAAAAAGCAATGGCCCATATACTATGTCAGCCATGTACTCCTGGATGTAGAAACCAGATATTCAATGATCGAGAAGCAAGCGCTCGCTCTTATGATAGCAGCCCGAAAGCTAAGACCTTACTACTTCCAGGCTCACTCAATAGAGGTACTGACTACTTTTCCTCTAAAAAAGTTCTTTATGAACCTGATTTATCTAGAAAAATGGTTGCATGGTTGGTAGAGCTTGGGGAATTTCAGATAGGCATCAAACCCCAAACAACCATAAAGGTTTAGGCCTTGGTAGATTTCGTAGTGGAAGCTACAACCCCGTTAGAAGAAGAAACCAAACCAACTCTCCCGACCATGTGGGACATTTACGTGGATGGTTCAAGCAACAAGCAGGGGGCTGGAGTACGAGTCCTATTGAAGAGTCCGGGAGGCTTTATCATAAGATACACCTTACGGTTCGGATTCGAAGCAAGCAATAACGAAGTAGAATATGAAGCCTTCATAGTTGGTCTTCAGTTGGCAAAGGCTCTAGCAATAGCCGAGATTACTATTCACAGTGATTCTCAACTTATTCTTAATCAAATACAAGGAGAATACGGGATCAAAGAACCTAGACTACAAAAGTATCAAGAGGTGATAAGGATCCTTTGAAAAGATTTCAAAGATGTTAAAGTCTGTCAAATCCCGAGAAAGGAGAACACCATGGCGTATGAACTCTCCAAGCTGGCTAATGCCAAAGAAAGAACTCTTGAACCTTCGGTCTACATTGAAGAATTAAGTTTCCCAAGTGGCCAAGAGAAAGAGGTTTCTTCCATTGAAGATGAAAGGTGCTGGATGGACCTGATCATTGAATACATCTAGGATGATAAACTGCCCGAAGATCCAAAGGATGCTAGAATCATTCGAGTTCGAGCAACCAGGTTCACAATGCAAAATGGAAGACTATACCGAAGATCTTTTGCTGGACCATTGCTCAGATGCCTGGGACCAGATTGATTGAGAATTGCCTTGGCAGAGGTGCACAAAAGAATCTGTGGAGCACATATGGGCGGTCAGGCACTGGCACACAAGATTTTGAGGCTCGGGTTATACTAGCCAAAAATCCAAGAGGATGCTATGGAGTACGTTCGCCACTACAACAACTGTCAACTTCATTCGACTGTATCAAAGCAGCCTGCAACAAACCTAACATCGATTCTTAATCCAATCCCATTTGCAATGTGGAGAATTGACCTAATGGGAAAATTCACAAAGGCATTAGGCGGTCAGGAATTCTTGATCATAGCAATTGATTACTTCACCAAATGGGTTGAGGCAGTCCCCTTGGCAACTATCATTGAGAAAAGAATCAAGAAGTTCATACTGGAATCAATCATCCACAGATTCGAGATTCCAAAGATTATCGTAACAGATCATGGAATGCAATTTGACAACCCACAGTTTGATCGATTCTACAATACATACATGATCGAGCACCACATGTCTTTGGTAGCATATCCTCAAAGCAACGGTCAGGTAGAAGTCACCAACCGAACCTTGTTAGAAGGAGTTAAAAAGAGACTAGAATTTGACAAAGCCTTATGGGTTGAGGAACTCCCCAATGTCTTATGGACATACGGAACTATGGTTCGAAAATCAACAGAAGAGACTCTGTTCAAGTTAGCTTATGAGTCAGAAGCCTTATCTCTGGTAGAAGTAATGGTAGGGACTCTCAGAGATCGAGAATTCGAAGAAAAGGCAAATTAGCAAGGATTACTAGACAGTCTCGATCAGTTGGATGAAGTTCGAACATTACCAAAGAAGGATAGCCTCTCATTACAACACCTAAGTGAAGCACCGACAATATCGATCGGGAGATCTAGTCCTCAGAAACACTCTAGCCTCTGATCTGTGTCATCAAAGGAAATTGGATCCTTCCTGGGAAGGACCATACATGATCGTGAAACTAGTTGGTTTGGGAGCTTATAAGCTGAAGGATCCATAAACCAATCGGGAGTTAAATCGATCTTGGAACGCAAGCATCTTAAGAGGTTTTATCCTTGAGATCTCATTTCTATTTTGAGATGTAACACACGTCAAATTTGATTCAAGATATCAATTCATGTTTTTCAAAGCACCGAATCTCTTTTGAATGGGGTGCATACAGGAATAATCGCTTAAGTGAATTCCAATTCAAAAGGCTTTAGTTACAAATGGGGTATTGGTTTAAAACCTGAATGAGACCTCTGAAAGCTTAAGAATTCTTAGGAATTCATTAAGTATGGGGCATCGGTTTAAAACCCGAATGAGACGTCTGAAAGCTTAAGAATTCTCAGGAATTCATTAAGTATGGGGCATCGATATAAAACCTGAATGAAACCTCTGAAAGCTTAAGAATTCTCAAGAAGTCATTAAGTATGGGGCATCAGTTTAAAACCCGAATGAGACATCTGAAAACTTAAGAATTCTTAGGAATTCATTAAGTATGGGGCATTGGTTTAAAACCCGAATGAGACCTCTAAAAGCTAAAGAATTCTCAGGAATTCATTAACTATGAGGAATCGGAAAACCTAAATGAGACCTTTGAAAGCTCAGGAATTCATCAAGTATGGGGCAGTAGTTTAAAACCCGAATGAGACCCCTGAAAGCTTAGGGATTCTTAGGAATTAATTGAGTACAAAATTTCAATTTTATTTCAAAGCCCGAACAAAAGAAGTCAAATCAAGACGAACGTACAAAAAAGGATATTTTGATATAAAGGCTCAAAAGGGGAGCCAACTCTTACCCCCCCCCCCAAAAAAAAAAAGGAGAAGAGAGCACTTGTTCTGAAATACAAAAAAAGAAATGTTTATAATTCGGCAAGAGGGTCAAGGGTCTGGTCATGAGCTGGATCGGGGGTCTGATTTTGAATGGCTGGTTCGGTAGTCTCTTTAGGAGCAGCATCATTCTCTTCCACAATCTCGAGCTCGAGAGACATTGGAGGCTCGTCGCTAAGGTAACCTTCAATGTTCAAGTTCACCGGAGGAGGATTGTCCTTGGCCGAGACCCATTCCGCGACTGCCATTTCCAGATCACCAACGATCTCATCGTTAATGAGATCTTTGTATTGCTCGATCAGGAAAGAGGAGTCCCTGTACAGAATGGATTTCTAGACCTCATTGAGACCAGCCCGATAAGCCAGCAAATTGTAACGAGCCAACAACCGATCGAAGGGTTGGCTGTTCAAATACTTAGCAATGTAGGCTTTACGACTCAAGGATTCGGTACCTGAAGGAGCAACAAATATCAGCTTGTTTTCCAACTCCTCTTTCTCCTGAATGAGATTCTCGATCTTGGACTCAGAAGAAGAAAGGGCAGTCCTCAGTTGGCCCATCTCTTTCTCCATCTCCTCCATTCAGGACTTGGCCACCATCAAATCCCCCGAAGCCTTCCGCAGACAGGAGCCTTCCTCCTTCAGCTTTGAGACCTCTTGTAACTTGGTCTCAGCCAGCGCTTCGTTGCCCTTGGATCGGGCACTAAGACGACCCACTCTTAGGAGAACCTCTATCTGACGATGGAAATGCTCCGTGAGGACCCTGTATTCAAGATACATTCGGGAACAGGTCAGAAAAAGTCAAAGAAAAGATCACATACTCACAGAAGTAAATACCTGATTGAAGAATTCACCAATTCTTCTTCGGACGTAGAGTCCAAGGCCGACCAATCACCTGGCACCCGAGCCTTTACGGCCCAATCAATGGCCAAGTCAGTGTTTCGGGAGACTAGGTGCCGAGCTTCAACTTCTAGTTAGGGATGAAAATCCCCTCCTGGTCGACTTTGCTTCTCTTGGAAGCAGCATTGTCGGCCAACTCCCGTTTCCTCTGAACGAGAGTGGTGTCGTCCTGAGTGGACTCAGCAATGTCCACAGGCTCTTTTCCTTTGGCAGTAGAATCCTGCCTTATCTTCAGAAGCCCCTTTGGGGCGAGATCCCCTCCTTCAGGATGGGGGAATCTTCAGGAGCTTTCTCTTTCCCCTTGGAACGGGGTACCCTTTCCTCAGTAGCCTCAAAGCCTTGTTTGGCCAGAGCCTTCACTGTAGCTGAGTTGAATCGGTTAGTATCATCACAGGAGAAACAAGAGAATGTAAGCAATAGTGATCGGGGGCTCACCATGGGCCAGATCCCAGTAGCAGAGAACCACCTCATATTCCATGGTGTGCCCATGGATTTCTTGATGAGGTTGGATGGCTTTGATAGCTCGAATCGTCTCGTCTTCGGTAGTAGAGAGGGAAGAGGACTATTAAGTCGTGTGTATAGGAGTTCGGGCAACTCCAGGAAATTCGAAAATTAAGTTCGGATTGGGGAGCATGGCAGAACACATACCGAAGGCGCCATCCCTTATGATTAGAGGGGCAGGTGCCTTCGGCAAGGATTCCACATTGCCAACCTAAATCACCCTTAGGCGTTTGGAAAGAAAAACCCAACCGGGAGGATTAGATTTGGTTAGAAAATAAAATTGAGAAAACAATGCAAGAGAAGGGGCTATCTTAAGTTTGAGAATAGCCTGATGAAGCCAATGATATGTCTCCAGCTGTTCGGGAGGAGCATACCAGGGCAGATTTCCCATTGATTGAGGACTTCGGCAAAAAGAGGAGAGAAAAAGGGAAGCCGAACCCCACTCCTAAAAGTATCAACATAAATAGAAAACTCTTCAGGAGGGTATATGCAGAAGGAAGAGAAAAATTAGAATTCATCTCGACGAGATCGGATGGACAAACGTGAGATACATAAAAGGATGGGCTAGTGGAAGGTCTTTTGATGGTCGGGAGCTCCTAGCTAGTGACTGCTTAGGAGCCTTCCTCTTCTTGGAAGAAACTTTTTGAACTCTAGCTACATTAGCTGAAGGCTCTCTAGGATTTGTTGGGACAAAGGGCAACCAACGATCGGTAATCCTATGATAAATTATCTAGTTTAATTATAAAATTTCCTTCTCTCTACGAAGAGAGAATTTATATTTTCTTTAAACAAATAATTGATGATGAAATATATTCACCAAAATCAACATTTTTTTTATTAGTAACACACTCACCCCTAGAATCCTCCCAATGTAAACAATAAAATAAAAAAATACTTAAAAGATGGAGAAAAAAAATTGTTCTAAATGTTTATTTTATTTTTTAGGGGGGGCATGCTTGATGTTAGTAAAAGTGACTGAAGGCCGATAAGCTTGATGAGAATGAGATAGGAGAAGGAAAAGATGTGGATGAAACGAAAGATTGGACCACACCTCCTTGAACTTTATGCTCTATATTAGTAATATTTCCCCCACCTTATATATAAACTCTTCGAATTCAAAAAAAAAAAAAAAAAAAAAAAAAAAACTTTATGCTCTAAATAAAGGTTGCCACCCAATTTGTTCTAGATCTTTACTTGAATGACATTTAAGAATTGACTGGTATCAATGAAAATTGAAAATTATCTTTCTTTAATTATTTTCTAGATTTAAAGTCAAAGTCGTTCCAAGAAAATTAGGCAAGTCAATGGCGGCCAAGATGCTTACTTTTCATCTTTCTTGAAAGATTGAAGTAAATATAGAGAATTGAATCTACCAAAAATGATAATTGCATTTAATGAGATTCGGATGAAAAAGAAAATATATAAAATGAATCCATTTTGATCGATCATGACCTTCTTTTTTTTAACAGTGAGATTCATTTTATTAAATCAAATAAAGAAAGTGAAATTTAATTTAAGTTAAACAAATTATTTTTTTTTTAAATTAATAATTTTATAATAGGGAGTGGGACGTGTTACATATACCACACAAAGGGTCTATGAACTCATCAATAAAAAGTATTGATGATGACTCATCTCCAATTAAACTACCATGCCATAGGGGATTGACTAAACTTCTCTAGTTAGATTAGTTGAATTCAATTTTTTTTTTTTTTTGGGTAAAATTGAATTCAAATTTAAATGATCCAAATTGGATAGTTTTTTCTTCTTTGTTTTTCTGCTCAAGTTCAAATAGGATAATGACATGGATTTAATTCAAAAATCTGTTACATCAATTAGCTGGAAAAATTATTTTATAACTCTTATCTTTTTTTAGTATTATAATCTTCAACGCCCGTGATATATGCTCCTTGACTTGACCCAAAGATTCCAAAACACTGATGGCTAACTTTGATAATCATGAGGACGAAATGTAGATAACAATTATCAACATGATGCACAGTGCATTTAAAATGATAGAATTTTCCATGTGTGGTCCCTCACTACCCCCTCAATCCAACTAAATGTGTTTACTAAAAATTAAGGGGAAGATTTTAGAGTTGTTTCAAAATAATCAGTGAAAAGTTGACAAACTCCAAAATTATGTTAAAAATTGGCAACGGTCTCTCTTTTTGTTGTTAAACTCAATAATTGGTTAGAAGAAATGACGAATATACCTTTAGTTGTATTGAAGTAGTGATGATGATGTCATCATCTAACAATTAAAAAATTCGTAATAATCATTTGAAAATTATATTTATCAATCCTTAAATTTTCTAATTTACAAAACAAGCCCCTCTTGAAGAACTTACAAGATCCGTGGTCAATTTACTTTCTTTGTTTGTCTCTAAACTTTTCTGATTGCATGTAGGTCAGGAGATTTTCCTTTACTGGTCTTGCAGTTGCTTTTTTCTCTCTCTCTCTCACACTCCCCGCTCCCCCACACCCACACACCTATAATGTGAAGTAAAATTCCTGGAATGAAATTGATATCCATTAGTCTTCTAAAATTGTTGATTCTCAAGAAATTACCAAATTGTATCCTGGTTTAATAATGAACTTGAGATAAGAACCAGTCTCAAATTGATTATATCATGAGAGGCTAACTTATTGGGTCAAAGGAGAATCTAGTTCAACACATTTGGATGACGTTGAGAAACTATGGTAGCTGTTGGAATTTATTAATATAATTAATAAATTAAATGCCCAATGGCAAATTGGAAACTCACTATTAGGGCGGTTACAAAATACGGTTATATATTTTGGTAACCACCGCATAAGTGAGTGTATTTACATTACGTAAGTTTTCAAAGAAAATGATGCTGCTCCCATCTCTCTCCCTCTCTTCAAGAAACACAGGAAGGATAAACCTAGTGGAGGTTTCCTTCGTTTGCCTTAGATCTCTCTTCCATCTTTTTTACACACGGCATTTGGGTTGTGGAAATAATTCCCTTTCCTAGTGATTGTGGAATCACCCCGGTAGAGCTTTGATGGTGGAACGAGAACATGGATCCAGATTTACTTCCGCTGCGTATACTTCATAAAAGGGAAAGCGAATCTAGGTAAGGATCTTTGCCTTGTCATCAATTACGGATTTGAAAATTAATGGAGTATTACTAACATTAGCATTAGAGCCATTGGTTCCCACGGTTCTTTGTTCATCCCCATTGTTTAATTTCATTATATGGATCCAATGGGAGGATCAAGGGTTTATGGAAACCCACGGAGAATCCAGGGTTTAATACGAAATCCATGGGAGAATTGATAGGTTTTTTTGGAAACCCTTATGTTTTGGAGAATCCAAGGTTTAATAAGAAACCCATGGGAGAATTGATAGGGTTTTTAGAAACCCTTATGTTTTGGAGAATCCAATGTTTAATACGAAACCTATGTGAGAATTGATAGGGTTTTTGGAAACCCTTATGTTTTGGGTTCGGATCCGAATGGGAGGATCCTTGAGAATTTCCCTTGTAAATTTTTGCATGAATTGATTATCCATGATAATTAATTTTGTTTAAAATTTATTGTTGGATTTTTCTATGTTTTTGGATGATTTTTTTTTTTTTTGTGAAAAAACATGTTTTTACCGTTTTTTGAAAAAAAAAATTAGTTTATGAAAAAATCAGAAAAAAACGTTGTTTTTTTGTCCAGTTTTGAATGTGTTTCTATTTACTGAACATCAATGGCTTACAATCTATGTGATGTTTGAGCATTGAGGGCCTAATGGGGCCTAGTGGGAGCTAATGAGGTAGAAGCGTTCTGTGTGAACCACCTCATAGCATTAACATGATTGCATGTTTTATTTTAATAAAACTGTTTTTTATTTATGGGTCTATCAATCATGTTTCTTGCACAGAATGAAACTAGTGTATAAGTCTATGTGGGTTTGCATGAGAATTTGATTGAATGTTTGTTAGCATCTCTATTGGTTTAAGTGCTTATCCCATAGGTTGACTATGCTAGTGTGATTTGTTGTTGCATGAGTTGTGTTTTATGCTAGATTTATTGAACTCATTCTTATATGTAATATCTCTAGAATAAATGGCTGCTACAAAGAGCATAGTTGCTGACCTCACTAAAGGAGATAAGCTGAATGAGAGGAATTATGACCTCTGGCACCGAAAGGTGCAATATCTCCTAGAAGAGCAGGATATGCTGGAGACCATAAACCAAACCATGAACCCACCTGAGGAAGGTACCACTGCACAGCATCGTAGGGACCTTCATACATACAATGCTTGGAAGAGGAAAGACCGGGTAGCCAAAATTACAATCCTGAGCTCCATGAGGGATGACTTGATGCTTCGTTATGAGAAGCATAGGATTGCAAAGTCTTTGTGGGAGGCTGTGAAGTTCTAGTACAGAGGGACTTCAACCACAAGAGGCCGCCAGCTCGGACTCACCTTTGACGGTTACAAGATGCGCCAGGGTCACACCATGAGGCAGCATATAACCATCATGTGTAACACGATTAGCGAGTTGAGCGCATGTGGGCGCCAGAAGACTGATGAGGAGCAAGTCTCCGTAGTCATCAGGTCATTGCCAAAAACTTGGGAGCATATGAAGATCTTCTTGACTCATGCTAATGAAGTCAAGACTTTTGATCAAGCTGCCAAGCACCTTGAGCTTGATGAGGATCGGATGTTGGCCGATGCCTCTCAAACTGATGTATTTACTGCTGAAGCTAGCACTAGTAAGGGTGCAGGCTTCAAACACAAGAGAGAGAAAGCTCAACCTCAGTGGTCCAAGCAAAGTAACCAAGGTGGGAACAAAAACAAGAGTGGCCCCAAGCGTTCAAGGGGGACTAGTGCTAGCAAGAAGAAATCAGCTTTGATTTGCTTCAAGTGCCGAAAGCCTGGTCATTTTGCTCGTGATTGCACTGAGCAAGAGGTATGTACTGTGTGTTATATCTCATCTTGTTATGTAACAAGTTCTATTATGCTTGCTGAACTAAATCCTTTGTGGATTGTTGATTCAGGTGTGACAGAACAATATTGTAAAAAACCCCCCCCCCCCCCCCACCCCCCACACCCCCTTTTTTTTGGCCCCCCCCCCCCCGGAAAAAAAGTAGTCGGTTTGGGCCCCCCCCCAGGGGGGCTTGTGGCCCGGCTTTGAATCCATGAAAGTTGATGATGAGGTTCTATTTATGGAAACTGAATCCTGATGAAGATCTAATTAGTTGATGGACTTGGAGTGCTCTCTATCTTGGTTTGAAGGCATTTCTACCTATTAGGTAAGTCACTTGACTTGTGTGCAAAACCCCTTTAGGATTGGATTTGATCTGGACCTTCAATTCCCCGTTTTGGCCTTGCTGTCAACATTGGTCGACCGATTGGTCGATCGGGCCACGACCAATCCACTCGACCAATGAGTGCCGTCTTTGGCAATTAGGTTGTTCTTGCTCTATTTAAGTCCAATCTCGAGTCCACTTCGTATTTGCTGCCTCCAAACCCTCCGGAACGAACCAAAGACCTCTCGCAAGTCATCTCTCTTGCATCCTTGGTGTTTTCTTGACGGATCTTCGTCGAAACTCTTCTTTTGCATCAAAAGGTATGTCTACTCTCTTCTTCTTCTCCTCCATCTTTGTTTTTCTTTCCTTTTTGAGTTGAGACAAGAGAAGAGATGCTGCATTCTCTCGTTGCAAACATCTCTCGAACATGTTCTCATGATCATCCTAAGGATTTAAGGCTAGAACAATGATCTTAACCATGATCATTGCAAGCTTTTGAAGGATTCATGATCAAACCATGATTTAATCTCTCGTTAAACTTCTAATCTGAATTCCGATCTCTTTGGATCTTCTATGTTGATCATGTTAGTAGTTAATTACTGTGTTTTCTTTCCATGATCCATAATCTATAGATTTCTAGATGTTCTCTTCTACCATACTATGTGTTCTTCATGATGCATGATAGTTACATATATGGTAGGTTTTATTTCCTTATTTAGATTTATGCTTCTAAGCCTTATGCCATGAAGATCTATGTATGTTTTCATGTTTTCATTACCGAAAGCAATGATCCATCCTCCTATTGTTCTTGTCTTTGTTTTCTATTTCAGATTCATCAAGATCCATGTTTGAGTTAATTATGGTAACTTTTTGTTTCCTAATTTGGATCTTGATACCTTGATTTGATTAGTGTTTTGAGGTCCCCTATTTGTTAGAATACTACTGATGTAGTCTACCCCTTGATTAGTACCCTTTTGAACCACCAAATTCGGATTTCATATCTTAAAACTCTGATTTTTTAGGCTATCGTCGCATTGGTTGACCGATTGGTCGATCGACCACTCGACCAATCCACTCGACCAATGAGTACAAAGAACTCCAGATTTGGTCTGCTTCGGATGTTTTGATATCTTTGCTGTTAGGGATCTTTCCTAATATGTTGTATATACTTGTTTAGGACCTTCTTCTCAAGTTTGCCAAGATCTTACTTGATTTCTTAGGATTCCTTATGCAGTTATAAAAGGTAAGGATGGTTATTTCCTTAATTACATAGATAGCATGAATCTAGTTTCTATATTTGAATATCATTAATATGTTTCCTAAATTAGATTCTTACAATGATATACTACTGTTGCATACCTTTGATTACCGTAGCATTACTTATTCATATTAAATTGATTCATGTATGATTTACTTACCAATGTTATACAAGTGATTGTAATTATCGATTTCTTTCCATATATGAAGTTACCATATATGTGATGATATGAATTGATGCATGTGTATGCTTACGTATGGTTTGGAAAGGAGAGGTGTCTTTTCGACACTTCGTCCTTGGACTACTACGGAAATATTATGGGATGTTTCCGGAGATGCCCTCCTGGACACCTTCCTAAACTGTTGGATGACATATCTAGGATTGTCTAGTAGTGTTTGGCTAGGATGTCCTGTTATGTCGACCCTAATCGGAGGGGGTATTGAGACCGAACGACCCGTGGTAGCAATGGGGATTCATGGGCGCTCAAGACCGGTAACCAACCCGTGAGAGGACAGGAATCACATTGTGGGGGCCATTTATTGGTAGGGTTGCATATGGTTAGACTTGGGCTCACGGGCGCTTAAGACCGGTAACCAACCCGTGAGAGGACGTGAGAGCTTCCCGCTTACCATATGTGGATGATCAATAGGGTTGATGAGTCCGTAGTCCGAGTTGGTTGGTGCCATAGGATACGCCGACTCTAGTGTGAAGGATACCGGAAAGGATCGTCGTGGACGAGGAATGGAAGTATCTCGGATCCGACTTGATGTAACCAAGTAGAAGACTTGCATTTGGCTAGGTTTTACCCCGACATGCGCCAAAGCATTTATACCAAATGGTTGTGAGAGAGTGTGTTGACTTAACCCCCCGCCAAGGTTTGTCCCGAGGGATGAAGGACCCATTACCAATCGGCTGCTCAAGACCGGTGAAATGATCCGTGAGAGAATCCAAGATATCTTAAATGGTTGAGGATGTGAGTGGACCTTCCTAAAGAAGTACGGTGCTATGACTTAAAGCATGTCTGCCAATAGAGACCAGCATACATAGAGTTAGATTCATTCATTCATTGCTTTGTCTCATATCATATTGCATTTATGAGTGTTCCGGGAATCCTCGCCATTTATGTTATTATGGATTTTTAATCGCTTTACCGAGTTTCTTTGAAACTCATTCCTTTATTGTACAATGTTGTTAGACTATCCCTGCAGTAACGAGTGTTATGACGGTCCCTATGAAGAAGCGCAAGGCGAAGAGGCATATCTCCAGGAAGGTGATTGCGGTTACCACAATTACTCTGAAGATCCCGCGAGTGGTTATGCTCCGTACGATGCTTAGTCCGACCATTGAGTGGAAGCGTCCTTGTGCTATTTATGAGATTTACACTTACAAGGATGTTGTCTATAAAGTGGAGAACAATTTAGTTACCCAATGTACTTGTTACTGGGATTAGGTTTTGTCTAGTTTATTCTTTTAGAGCTACTTTTCCGCTGGATGTAAAGTGGGATTTTTGCCTTCACTTTACTTATCTCGTTTGATACTCGATTATATCTATTATTCCGATTCATTTATGATTCATTCTTTCTTTATTGGATCTATGATTTATCTTCCGCACTCTTGTTATGATTGTTCATGATTATGTTATTGTTTATGTGGGAGGTTGATCACTCGATACCCGATCTTCGGGCCGTGGATCACACTCTCGGCATGCCGATAGGGTACCGGGCCGGGAGGGCGTGATGATTGGTATCGAGCCCAAGGTTCGAGGAGATCCTAACCACAAAAGACAACAATCTGAACATTCCCGAGTCATTGATCCGAAATGACTCTTCTACTCTTAGAAGTGAATAATAGAACACCGAATTAGAAACTTGACCTTTGAGGCATAACAGAACATTTCGAATAACATACCATAATTATACTTGAACAAATGTCACTAATGCAAGGAAAAGAAAGTTGCATAACATACAATAATTAAAGAGGAACAAAATGAACTTCATTAATTTCAAAAGTTTTTACAATGATTACATCCGAAATGCATAAATGGAAATCCTAAGGTACAACCTATCTAGGTGATCTACTCTCCGATCTCTCGTATGCTCGAACTCCTCTCGCTAGCTGAGTCACCCGATGCTCTATCCTATCCCGTCGTGACTCCATCCTCTTGTACATCTGCTCCTGTCTGACCTCCATCCTCTCTAGCATGGAAGTCATCGATCTCATCTCGTGCACCAAGATCCGAAGTCTCCGGAACCGCATGTGAAGGGCCACCTACCTCGAAGTGCGATGAAGGAAACTCGTGATGCACAAGCTCAGCCTCGCGCATATCCGCATCATCTCCGGCCGATCATCACTATCGGACCGATATCCTCTCCTCCATCCTCCGATCCCCGATCCTCATCCTCCGATTCATCATCATCCTCACCCTCCGGACCAGGAGATCTCTCCCGACCGATGTAGTCTCATCCGACGAATGGTCCGAGTCCCAATGGGGTATCCCCGTGATCTAGTGTCCATCGGTGTATCCTCGAAACTCACCCCGAAATGCCCGAAGATCAAGGTCGAAGCCTCCCATAGCAAAGGTTCCGCATGCTAGGCCGCAGAACTAAGTCCAAGCATGACCCGCTGAATGATGTAGGAGAGATCGATCTCGAAGCCCATGTAGATGCGGTAGATGACTAAGGCCTCCATCACCGTGACCCGATGGTGATGTCCGGCTTTCGGCATGATGTTTCGGCCGACTATGCGACCGATAATACGTGCAGAACCCGTCATCCGTCCGCTAGTCCACGGTGTGAAGCATCGACGGCTATCCCATAGCGTAGAGCATATCTCGCGAAGCTCGTACGGCATCGGATGGTCTGTCCGGATCTGCTCCTCGCAGTATCCACACACACTTCTGTGGATAGTAAGGAACCCGCAAGATCTCAGCCAGGTGTCCGGGTAGAGAAGCGAATCTGAGTCCGGAAGACCCTCCGCTCCCGAGGACAAGTCTGAGTGGATGTCCCCGGCCTCGAGCCTCCTCTCCGTGTAAGTAAGGTTGCCGAAGAACAACCTCACTAGCTCCGGGTATACCGGCAGATCCTCGGTGAAGAGATGAGTCCACCGCAAAGTGTCGAACCTCTGCCGAATCCTAAAGGCTCCGAGCTGGCGTAAGTGAAGTAGACGTCCCATCTCGATGTTACAATAGCTGAAGTAGGCCTCGCACAGAACTCGGCCTCGAGGGGTGTCAAACATGTCCTGGTCTCCTAACCTCCCGTCTAGGCTCGAAAGGAACCCGACCTCCGCCCCTAAGAGCACCTACGATTCGACCACGACCTCTACCTCCTCCCTCGCCCTCCCCTCTCGCATGGTGTATCTCGTGAAAGAGACAAGAGACAATTCCAATTAGTGCTATTTTAAGATTTGAGCCAAAAGGGTATTTTCGTAATTTTTCGGAAAATTTCAAATTTGGGGGAAATTTGATTTGAACATACTAGCATGTGCGCAATACTTGGAATTTCATGTCTATGAAGTTGTTTTGATGAAAATCGATCGAAAACTTGGATTAAAGCGAAAAATTCAGCAAGAAGGAAATTTGGGGATTTTGCAATTTAGGTCAAAATTGGATTTTTGAAAAGTTGAAATTGGTTAAATCAAATTGTATGGACCTATCTACAATGTCATCTTGAGCATGTAGCATTTGATCTCGTGCGAAAAATTTCAAGTGGTTTGAGAGAAAACGAAATTTTTCTAAAGATATCGATTTCGGTATAAAACTTTGCGAGATGAGCACCAATGTGATAAAACTTGTTGTCTATGCATGGCATTGTGTTTAAAACCTAGGGAATATGTTTCTAAGCATTCCTAAGCATGATTTCTAGCATTGGATACAAATAAAGCATGGTTTTATTGAAATGCAAGCATGAGAAGATGAAAATGGAAGAAAGAACGAGAGATTTACCATGTTTGTGAAGATGGTGTGTTGTGGTGTTGTTGTTGAAGCACTAAATCACCTCAAGAACACTTGTGGGAACTCTTGGAGATTTTCCCTAGAGCTCTCTCACCTTTGGAAGAAGTTAGAATGAGGTTGGAATGTGGAAATGAGGCTTATAATGCGAATTTTCGCATTGTCTTCATTGGTCGACTCATTGGTCGATCGGGTCACTCGACCAATCACTCGACCAATGGTCACAAAGGACCTCATTTGCTGTTGAATTTTTGGAAAATGTGATTTTTGCCTTATGGAATATTGTTTGATGACTATATGGATATATTTGAGCATGATTTAAGTTTTCAAATCATTTGGACTTGTGGTTTATGTTGAATCTTCAAATTCGGTATTTTGATGTTCTCGGTTTTGCAGAATGGTTACTTTGAGAAGTGGGCGTGGTGAATCCAAAGGGTCATGGAGGTGGTGAAGTACCTCGTGGAGGTGGTGAAGTACCTCATGGAGGTGGTGAGATACCAAATGTTGATCGTGGTACTCATGAGATCCCCGGTGCCCCGAATGTTGGAAGTTTCCGTAGATATTGCCAATATTATGGGCAATATGATGCAAGCAGCAAGCAGCTCGGCTTCAACCAGATGTTGGTGGGTTTCATGACTCGCATAATGAGACCCGGGCTGGTGCTAATGTGAATCCTCATGCCGCAGCTCCCGAATGCGGGAGGTTTAGCTGGAACTCCTCATACTCGCCTGATGGAGAGTTTTCTCAAGATGCAAGTACCCACTTTTACCGGAGTTACTAAGGACCCCTTGTTTCCTAACAAGTGGCTTCGTGAGTTGGAGAAGGCTTTCCGACATCCGCAATGCTCGGAAGCTCGTAAGATTTTGTTTGTCCGAGCGAGGTTGCAACAAGAAGCCGATGCATGGTGGATCTCCACTGGCCCTGTTTTGGAAGGTTTGCATGCAGGAGTTGTAACTTGGGAGTTATTCAAAGAGGCTTTTTGTATGAACTACTTTCCCGAGGCGGTGAAGGATGCGAAAGAAGCCGAGTTCATGATTCCGACTCAAGGAACTCTGTCTCGTGTTGGAGCACCAACAGAAGTTCGAGGAGCTTCATTTCTTTGCTCCAGATTCTTTGAAGGAAGACCTCACCAAAGCAAAGAAGTTCTTCAAAGGACTGCGCCCCGCCATTAAAGCTTACCTCACAATCCAGCCTATAGTGAGCTATGCTCAAGTGGTGCAGAACTCGAAGAAGTTGGAAGAAACAGAGAAGGAAAGTGCTCGTGTGCAAAAGCCTTGGCAGTCAAGGAATTCTGGTTTGGTGGATCGCAATGACCGTCGTTTTGTGAGACCTACACCCTACCCCACTCCTACCTTTCAAGCTAAGAGTGTAGGTCGAACACGGGTTTTCAGCAGCCCGGCCGGTTTAGACAAAGTATGGCGGAAACCGACCACCAGCAAGTGCAAGTGCAAGTGCAAGTGCAAGGCCTTTTGTTCGAAGCCCTCTCGTTGCAGCCACCCCCGTTGGATCCAGCAATCCCGTTTGCTTCTACCGCAAGCAAGCTGGTCATTTTGCTCGTGCCTCAGTCCGGCGGCCTCGCCCAGCAGCTGCCGCCCTCCTGGTGAAGAGTGCTCCCGCTCCTCCCTCCGGTAGAGTTTTCAGTATTTCCAAGGTCGAGCAGGATCCAAGCCATGATGTGATTACAGTGTACATTGTTAGTCGCTTCTATTTCTGCATTTGTCTTATTTGATACGGGTGCATCTCATTCGTTCATGTCATCTCGCATTCATCAAGAAGACTAACCTAATCCCCGAGAAGTTGTCTAGTTGTTTATTGATTAGTACACCTACTGGTCCTTGTGAAACTAGATAAGGGGTTATCTAAATGTCCTGTGTTGATTGGTGAGAAGAACTTGGAAGCCAATTTTGTGATTCTTGACATGAAGGACTTTGATGTTATTTTGGGAATCGATTGGTTGACAGCCCACAAAGCCGTGTTCCTTTGTTCCTCAAAGAAGATTCAGGTCCATATTTGTGGAAGTCCGGTCTTTGAATTTCAGGGTGAAAAGAGAAGGGTTTGTAAGAAGGTGCTGTCTGCACCGATGCAAGTCTATGCCCTAGTGGATGATGCTTCATCCGAAGGCAAGGGTATAGTGGAGAAAAGAGTCGATGAAGTCGAGTTGTCTCCAGACTTTGTTGATGTCTTCCCCGATGATCTATCAGAGTGCCTCCGGACAGAGATGTCGAATTCTCTATTGATCTCGTCCCCGGGTGCTGCTCCGGTATCTAAAGCTCCGTACAGGATGGCTCCTACTGAGTTGAAAGAGTTGCAAAATCAGTTGAATGAGCTCATTGATAGAGGTTTCGTGCAGCCTAGTGTGTCACCTTGGGGAGCTCCGGTCTTGTTCGTCAAGAAGAAAGACGGTAGTATGCGCTTGTGCATCGACTACCGTGAGTTGAATAAGTTGACTATCAAGAATAGATATCCGCTGCCCGTAATCGATGATCTCTTCGATCGCTTGAAGGGTGCAGTTGTGTTCTCAAAGATTGACTTAAGGTCCGGATATCACCAATTGAAAGTGAAGTCTAGTGATATCTTCAAGACAGCTTTCCGAACGTGGTATGGTCACTATGAGTTTAGAGTCATGCCCTTCGGATTGACCAATGCTATTGCGGTGTTCATGGACCTCATGAACCGAGTATTTCATGATGTGCTTGATAAGTTTGTGATTGTTTTCATTGATGACATCTTGATCTATTCGAAGAGCGAAGAAGAGCATGCGAGTCATCTAAGTTTCACTTTGCAAAGGTTGCGAGAAAAGAAGTTGTTCGCTAAGTTTAGCAAGTGTGATTTCTGGCTTAAGAGAGTGGTATTCCATGGTCATGTAGTTTCAGCCGAAGGTTTTTGTTGTCGATCCTGAAAAAGTCCAAGCTGTGGCTGATTGGGAGAGACCGAAGTCGAGAACGGAAATAAGAAGTTTTCTTGGATTGGCGGGTTACTACCGAAGGTTTATTGAGAACTTTTCTCGGTTGGCTGCTCCTATGACTAAGTTGACCAGGAAAGAAGAGAAGTTTGTTTGGTCTGACGCCTGTGAGAAGAATTTCCAAGAGTTGAAAGACAGATTGACAAGTGCCCCGGTTTTGACTATACCTGACAGTTCCGGTGGTATGACAGTTTATACCGATGCGTCAAAGATTGGTTTGGGTTGTGTACTGATGCAGCATGGCAAGGTCGTAGCCTATGCTTCTCGGCAATTGAAGGATTATGAGCGGAATTACCCCACTCACGATCTAGAACTTGCCGCCGTTGTCTTTGCTTTGAAGATTTGGAGACATTATCTTTACGGTGAGAAGATTGCCATTTTCACGGATCATAAGAGTTTGAAATACTCCTTTACCCAAAAGGAGTTGAACTTGAGACAAAGGAGATGGTTGGAACTAGTCTCCGATTATGATTGTGATATTCAGTATCATCCTGGGAAAGCAAATGTTGTTGTTGATGCTCTTAGTAGGAAGAACCGTAAGAAGACTTTGGATTTGAATGCTTTGAGTTTACCATTGTGGTCTTCTATTGAGAGTTTTGATTTGGAAATCGTCCCCGAGAATTCTCGATTTTATTCTTTCCGCCATGACGGCAAGATCTGGTCTTAGAGATAAGATTGTTGCTCACAGAGTTCGATCAAGAGTTTTTGATCAAAGTTGAGAAGATTTCTTCGAATCCCGAGTCGGACCCCGACTTTGGTATATCCATGGATGGTGCTTTGTTGTTTAGAGGAAGACCGTGCGTGCTCAAAACGAAGAAGTTAAGAAAGAAATATTGAAGGAAGCACACCAATCGGTCTTTTTATCAGACACCCGGAAGCACCAAGATGTACAAGGACTTGAAGGAACATTTTTGGTGGATTGGTCTAAAGGCGGATGTTGATGATTTTGTTGTCAAGTGTGAGACTTGCCAACGTGTGAAAGCCGTTCGACAACCTCCATCTGGATTACTTCAACCCCTTCCTATTCCTAGTTGGAAGTGGGAGGATATCTCCATGGACTTTGTGACTAGCTTGCCTCGGACAAGTAAAGGCAATGACACCGTGTGGGTGATTGTTGATAGGTTGACCAAATCAGCCCATTTCATTCCTATGAAGATCACTCATACTGGATAAGCTAGCAAGGCTTTATGTGGATAATGTGGTTCGTCCGCATGGTGTGCCATTGAGTATTGTCTCGGATCGTGATCCTAGGTTCACCTCAAGGTTTTGGAATAGTTTGCGTAAGGCCTTGGGAACCCAATTGAACTTAAGTACAGCTCATCATCCACAAGCCCGATGGACAATCCGAGCGGACAATTCGGACATTGGAAGACATGCTCGGATCTTGTGTGGTGGATATGGGTGGTAATTGGGATGAACACCTAGCTTTGGTCGAGTTTGCCTATAACAACAGCTTATCAAGCCACAATAGGCATGGCTCCATTCAAGGCTTTGTATGGCAGTACTTGTAGGACACCTTTGTACTGGACTCGAGACAGTGAAAGAAAAGTCTTAGGTCCCGAGATGATTGAAGCTACAAGTGCTATGATAGATATGATAAGAGAAAGGATTAAGTCTCGCCAACCAAGACAGAAATCTTATGCCGATAAGAGAAGGACCGTTTGGAATTTCAAGTTGGAGAGAAAGTCTTTCTGAAGGTCTCACCAATGAAGGGTGTGATGAGATTCAATGTTAAGGGAAAGCTTAGCCCTCGTTACATTGGACCTTTCGAGATTTTGGAAAAGGTTGAACCTGTTGCGTATCGATTAGCATTACCTCCGCCTCTTGCTGGTGTGCACAATGTGTTTCATATTTCGATGCTCCGAAAATACATAGAGAATCCGGAACACATTTTGCAGCAAGCACTCGAAGGACTTAGTGCTGATTTGACCTATGATGAAGAACCGGCCGAAATCTTGGATAGGAAGGACAAGCAACTGCGGAATCGCGCCATTCCTTTGGTGAAGATTCGGTGGAAGAACCATACCCTCGAAGAAGCTTCTTGGGAGAAGGAAGAAGATATGAAGGAGAAGTTTCCTTACCTCTTTGGAAGCACAGTACGCTTTCAATTTCGGGGACGAAATTTCTTTAAGGGGGGAGAATGTAAAACCCAGCCCTAACCTTGACCCGGAAACCTTGTTATTTGTAGGACCGATGACCCGAAGTAAAGTAAGAAGTCAGCTTTGGGCCATCCCAAGAGGGACTTGGTGTGTGGCTTTGAATCCATGAAAGTTGATGATGAGGTTCTATTTATGGAAACCGAATCCCGATGAAGATCTAATTAGTTGATGGACTTGGAGTGCTCTCTATCTTGGTTTGAAGGCATTTCTACCTATTAGGTAAGTCACTTGACTTGTGTGCAAAACCCCTTTAGGATTGGATTTGATCTGGACCTTCAATTCCCTGTTTTGGTCTTGCTTTGTCGCAGTTGGTCGATCGATTGGTCGACCGGGCCAGTCGACCAATCCACTCGACCAATGAGTGTCTGTCTTTGGCAATTAGGTTGTTCTTGCTCTATTTAAGTCCAATCTCGAGTCCACTTCGTATTTGCTGCCTCCAAACCCTCTGGAACGAACCAAAGACCTCTGCAAGTCATCTCTCTTGCATCCTTGGTGTTTTCTTGACGGATCTTCATCGAAACTCTTCTTTTTGCATCAAAAGGTATGTCTACTCTCTCTTCTTCTCCTCCATCTTTGTTTTTCTTTCCTTTTTGAGTTGAGACAGTAGAAGAGATGCTGCATTCTCTGTTGCAAACATCTCTGAACATGTTCTCATGATCATCCTAAGGATTTGAGGCTAGAACAATGATCTTAACCATGATCATTGCAAGCTTTTGAAGGAATCATGATCGAACCATAATTTAATCTCTGTTAAACTTCTAATCCGTATTCTGATCTCTTTGGATCTTCTATGTTGATCATGTTAGTAGGTAATTACTGTGTTTTCTTTCCATGATCCATAATCTATAGATTTCTAGTTGTTCTCTTCTACCATACTATGTGTTCTTCATGATGCATGATAGTTACATATATGGTAGGTTTTATTTCCTTATTTAGATTTATGCTTCTAGGCCTTATTCCATGAAGATCTATGTATGTTTTCATGTTTTCATTACCGAAAGCAATGATCCATCCTCCTATTGTTCTTGTCTTTGTTTTCTATTTCAAATTCATCAAGATCCATGGTTGAGTTAATTATGGTAACTTTTTGTTTCCTAATTTGGATCTTGATATCTTGATTTGATTGGTGTTTTGAGGTCCCCTATTTGTTAGAATACTACTGATGTAGTCTACCCCTTGATTAGTATCCTTTTGAACCACCAAATTCGGATTTCATATCTTAAAACTCTGATTTTATAGGCTACTGTCTGCATTGGTCGACCGATTGGTCGACCGGACCACTCGACCAATCCACTCGACCAATGAGTACAAAGAACTCCGCATTTGGTCTGCTTTCGGATGTTTTGATATCTTTTCTGTTAGGGATCTTTCCTAATATGTTGTATATACTTGTTTAGGACCTTCTTCTCAGGTTTGCCAAGATCTTACTTGATTTCTTAGGATTCCTTTGCGAGTTATAAAAGGTAAGGATGGTTATTTCCTTAATTACATAGATAGCATGAATCTAGTTTCTATATTTGAATATCATTGATATGTTTCCTAAATTAGATTCTTACAATGATATACTACTGTTGCATAACTTTGATTACAGTAGCATTATTTATTTATGTTGAATTGATTCATGTATGATTTACTTACCGATTATATACAAGTGATTGTAATTATTGATTTCTTTCCATATATGAAGTTACCATATATGTGATGATATGAATTGATGCATGTGTATGCTTAAGTATGATTCCTTTCGACACTTCTGTCCTTGGACTACTACGGGAATATTATGGGATGTTTCCGGAGATGCCCTCTGGACACCTTCCTAAACTGTTGGATGACATATCTAGGATTGTCTAGTAGTGTTTGGCTAGGATGTCCTGTTATGTCGACCCTAATCGGAGGGGTATTGAGACCGAACGACCCGTGGTAGCAATGGGGATTCATGGGCGCTCAAGACCGGTAACCAACCCGTGAGAGGACAGGAATCACATTGTGGGGGCCATTTATTGGTAGGGTTGCATATGGTTAGACTTGGGCTCACGGGCGCTTAAGACCGGTAACCAACCCGTGAGAGGACGTGAGAGCTTCCCGTTTACCATATGTGGATGATCAATAGGGTTGATGAGTCCGTTGTCCGAGTTGGTCGGTGCCATAGGATACGCTGACTCTAGTGTGAAGGATACCGGAAAGGATCGTCGGGGACGAGGAATGGAAGTATCTGGATCCGACTTGATGTAACTAAGTAGAAGACTTGCATTTGGCTAGGTTTTACCATGACATGCGCCAGACATTTATACCAAATGGTTGTGAGAGAGTGTGTTGACTTAACCCCCCGCCATGGTTTGTCCCGAGGGATGAAGGACCCATTACCAATCGGCTGCTCAAGACCGGTGAAATGATCCGTGAGAGAATCCAAGATATCTTAAATGGTTGAGGATGTGAGTGGACCTTCCTAAAGAAGTACGGTGCTATGACTTAAAGCATGTCTGCCAATAGAGACCAGCATACATAGAGTTAGATTCATTCATTCATTGCTTGTCTCATATCATATTGCATTTATGTTTGTTCTGGAATCCTGCCATTTATGTTATTATGGATTTTTAACTGCCTTATTGAGTTTCTTTGAAACTCATTCCTTTATTGTACAATGTTGTTAGACTATCCTGCAGGTACTGAGTACTATGACGGTCCCTATGAAGAAGCGCAAGGCGAAGAGGCATATCTCCGGGAAGGTGATTGCGGTTACCACAATTACTCTGAAGATCCCGCGAGTGGTTATGCTCCGTACGATGCTTAGTCCGACCATTGAGTGGAAGCGTCCTTGTGCCATTTATGAGATTTACACTTACAAGGATGTTGTCTATAAAGTGGAGAACAATTTAGTTACCCAATGTACTAGCTACTGGGATTAGATTTTATTTAGTTTATTCTCTTTAGAGCTACTTTTCCGCTGGTTGTAAAGTGGGATTTTTGCCTCACTTTACTTACCTGTTTGATACTCTGATTATATCTATTATTCTGATTCATTTATGATTCATTCTTTTTTTATTGGATCTATGATTTATCTTCCGCACTTTTATTATGATTGTTCATGATTATGTTATTGTTTATGTGGGAGGTTGATCACTCGATACCTGATCTTCGGGCTGTGGATCACACTCTCGGGTATGCCAGATAGGGTACCGGCTGGGAGGGCTTGACAGTTGTAGGTCCGAAGACCTGAAGTGGAGGTAGAAGAGACTTGTGGGCCCTCTTAGTTGAAGATTCGATGCTTGATCCAAAGCCTATGGACATTGACAATGATGCCCCTTACTTGAGCACATTGTCAATGTTTAGTGAAAATTTGCGCATCGAAGAAGATTGAATTAGTTAAAGCACCTATTGAACCCCCGTGCTCAATCCAAAGGTATTTCTTAAAACTAGACTTGTTGATTGACTTGTAGGGGAAAACCCAACTCAATTCGGCTCTGTCTGGCCTTCCAAATCCACTCTTGAAGTTGCTGTCAAGCCTTGGTATACTGACAGTCGACCGGCAGTTATGAATTTCAAAAATTCACAAAATTACTTCCCATTTTGACCCTACTTTTTTGGAACTCGTGAATGAAGGTCTACCCCAATCATTGGCACTCCAGAGAACGAAAGTGTCACTCTCTTGGGCTTTCCATGGTGTTTGTGAAGATCCTTGACTCCAATCATTATTTTCCCACCTCAATCATCAACTCAAGGTATGATTCCTCTTATTCTTCTTCTAATCTACTCATTATACTATCAATTTATGATCTTAAGACCATGGTTGAAGTGCTGCAACCTTGCAAACACTTAACCATGGGTTTCCCCCTTTCAGTTCCATGAATATCACCCCACTCTTGCTATGTTATACTCCCATTAAGATTGCTTACATTGCATTGTTTTGATTCCCTTCATTTCAACCTATTCTTTAGTTCAAATTGAAGTGTAGGTGTATGCTAAATTGAATTACAATTGAGTCATGATCCTAATTCAATTCTTATCATCCCCTAAATTGATTCCCCATCAATTATTACTATTGCAATCAATTCCAATTCTATATGTGATGTTTAGCACATAAAACATAGGGTTTCGATTTGGGTATTCACAATTGGACCGTTGGATCATGATAATTTTTGGTTTGTAATGTCCCCATATTGCCATAATCATGCCCTCCAAGTTTCGTGTCGATCGGAGCACCGGAAGATCAGTTTTGAGCCAAATCCTCAATTCTGCCCATTACTATCAAGCTTTGGTCGACTGTTTGGTCGACTGACAGTCGACCAGCCAGTCGACCAAGATATGACAACATCCATGTTTGTGGCTGAAATGCTTCGTTTGACCTCCGATTCGATTGCTTTCTTTTCTAATGTTGATTATATGTTGTCTAGGGTACAACACTGACTTTTGGGGCTATTCTTGGTGACTCTTAATTCTATTCCCGACTCGATTAACGTAAGGATGGTCGTTACCTCAAGTACGTTGATTATGCAAACATATTTATACTTTGAGAACTTAGTAGATATACTTCCTATGTGTACTCCTTAACCATGCATGACTATTGTATGCATTTTATCAGTAATTGTATGTTACATGTCATTCGGAATATCATGCTTAATTTTCCTTTATGGTTATGTATATGATTAATCATGTTATGATATGCCTTTTTTTATATGATGAATTATTGATTATGTATGATATGATGAGATTGAACTTGTGAATGACTACGTATGACTTGGGATTGGGAAGTGTCCTTCTGACACTTCTGTCCTTGGACATCGGAGGGAATAGTATGGGATATTCTCCGAAGGTGTCCATCAACACTTTCCCGGGTTGTTGGATGACATACATAGGATTGTCTAGATGTATGGTTAGGATTATCCTTGTTGTATCAGACTTGAATCGGAAGGGTATTGAGACCGAACAACCTGTGGTAGAGTATGGTTGATGGGCGCTCAAGACCGGTAACCACTCCGTGAGAGGACTTAAACCATACTGCGGATACCCGAAAGGGGCCATTTATTGGTAGGGTTGCAAATGGATAGACCTGGGCTCACGGGTGCTCAAGACCTGAGCTCTCATGTCCTCTCACGAATATGACTCACCGGTCTCGAGTGCCCGTGAGCCCAAGTCTAGCTATTTGCAACCGTACCAATAAATGGCCCCTTTCAAGTATCCGTAGTATGATTTATTTCCTCTAACGGGTTGGTGACCGGTCTTGAGTGCCCATCAAACCAACTACTACCATGGGTCGTTCAGTCTCAATACCCTTCTGATTTGGGTCTGATACGACAAGGACATCCTAGCCATACATCTTGAAAGCTCCTATGTATGTCATCCAATAATTCGGGAAGTGTCGATGGGCACCTTCGGAGAACATCCCATACTATTCCCTTCGATGTCCAAGGACAGATGTCACACCCCACCCAGCCAGATCCCGCCATACCCGAATACCCTTGGGGGTGATACACCGCAGGACCAAGGTTCAGTGACAATTCCATACAACACAAGATATAGCATAATTAAAAGGACAAGAATAAATCAAGTTCAAGTATAAAGTTATCAAACTTGATTGATCAAAAGGTTACAGTCATCCATTATCTAAAGTTAATCAAAATGGACATCAAAGTTTGAAGGAAGCATAGTTTGTTGCAACGGAAATTAAACTAAACTGATTCCTTAATGGAATCCAACCTCATAAGAATAGTCTTTGCACAGGCATGAAGCTCCATGCATGTCTACATCTTCTTCAGTCACTCCTTCAAGAAAGCCTGCCGACAACGAATCCTCCACTTGGAAGGAGTCCTCATAACCTGCAGAATATTCTAATAGACATAGACATATAAAAAGGAATGAGTTCAACAGAACTCAGTGAGGTCAACTCAACATCTTATCATACATTTGTCCACAAGATTCCGCATCATATCATGCATTCGTACACAAGATTCCACATCACACATATAGCTTGAGTATCGATAATGTAATTAATGATAGTGATATGATGTATGAATGATTATATTATGCTCCTAACTCTATCATGAGGTCTCTATGGTAGACACGCATTAAGTTTGTACACCAATCTCCTTTGGGCGGTCTCAGTCACTCTCCCTCAACAAGAGACGTCTATTGGGTAAAGTCTCGTCAAGCCATGGTTGGGGTATAGGTCACCACTCTCTCACATCACCGTTTGGTATGAGATTGGCGCGTGTCAAGGATAATCTTAGCCTAGTGCAAAGTCATACGGTCTCGTACTACATATGGTCTGGATATCTCCCCTCATGCCTAGTGCCCTTATACCTTTCCACCTATGAATGGAATCCTCAACGGGAGGCATCTGTTGGATCCCATTCCTTAACCCAGTGGTCATCCACATATAATGGGCAGGATGCTCTCCATGTCCTCTCACGGATCATTTCACCGGTCTTGAGCGCCCAGGAGCCTTTATCTATTATATGCAACCCAACCTCTCTATGATGATAGTGGGCCTGCTTGACGCTCAGGACCCAGCCACTAACATCACGGGTTAACCGGCTTCAATACCCCTGCCGGAAGGGTAGTAGTACTCATGAGGTTATCTAGCCAAAGACTTCTAGACACTTAGCATTCATGTACTTAAGTCTAGATGCATACTCATGTAAGCTCACTAGGGTAATGGGCGAACCCACAACCCTAGTTTGAAACATAAAATAAAAAGAGTAATTTATTCAACATCATCCATATATCTTCATATCAATAATTTAGAATTTGAAGATAAAAGAAAACACTCAATCCATTCAATCTCATCCATCTCATACATTCTCATATTGTTTTCAAAGAATATTGAAAATAGAAGCAAAGATACTTGCTTACCTTTCATTCGTGCAAAGTCCCACACATAATTACAAGATAATAAATATTAAAGCAAGGCAATATATCAATAATGAAATTTAATTACATAATTAACCATTCAAGATAAGGTTGAGTATATTCCTCACCTTTTTAGTTAGCATAAGCTCTCCAAAGTTCCACAAAGTCACACTTACGAGTTGGTGATTATAATCAAAATAAACCTAATCATGTAAGAAGATCAATAGACATAAATTAGAAGTCAATTGTGTTTTAATAGAGTTCCCAAAATCACCCAACAAAAGCCTAATCTGCCAACTAGTTTTGAACCCACCTTTCTCAACCTAGTTTCGGCAAAAATCAAATTTCACCATCGATTCGAAGTCGAATCGAAACGAAACTTTGGAATGTCTAATTGGCAGAAATAGGGTCCTAAGTATACCTTCAATTTGATCTAATTCCATCTTAATCGAAAAGCCCCAATTTTGGGCTCTCGCGAGTGCTCTCGGTTGGATCTGAGAGCCAAAATGCAAAATCGTTTGCAATGAATCGCACAAATCACTTACAAACCAAAGGGAAACATAAATGAAACTATTTGCAAGCATTCAAAACACCTATCAAGCAAAAACTACTCAAATCTATCATTTATTGCGAAGAACTACTCCAAAAACTAAGGTTAAAGAAGAGGGTTTGATGATTCTTACCTTTCCTAACGTTTTCGCAATGATCCGGGTGTTAGCACGCGTTCAAATGGTTAGAAACCTTACTTTCCCTTGGTTTCTCTTCCTCCTTTAGCCTCATCTTCGTACTAGCCTTCTAAAATGCGAGTATGAGAGGTTAGAAACTCAAAATAGGGTTTTAAACATGAAAAACCCGATTCTGCCCCGAAGCTGGAAAATGGCTGGGGGTTGGGGCGGTCGACCGGCCGTTCAACAGGTCCCAAGTTAACCCCTCAAATGGACTCCGATTTTGGTGATTTTTGGCTTGTTGGAAAGGTCCTTCGACGATCTTCGATTTGATACTTTATTTGTGTTAATCAGATTCTCCATTGTTGGTCTACGGACGTTCCAAGATCACCCTTTTTACACCATCAAGATTAATCTTCTCTCTTCAATTAAACTTTAGGAGAGTTGATGAGTCATCACAAGGGTCATCCACCAACATTGGTTCCATTTCCAACCCTTCAAGCTCCAGTTGAATGGCCCACATTCGCCGTCAACTCGAGGCCCGATTTTTTCGATTTTGAAGCCACGGGTTAAAGGGGTAGAAATCCGGGGGATTTCACATTCCTCCCCCCTTAAAAAGAAATTTCGTCCTCGAAATTGGGAGAGTACTAGGCTTTCGAAAGAGATGGAGATACATCACTTTTACCTTGACTTTCTTCTCCCAAAATCTACGGGAATCAAATAACAATAAGTCTTTTGTAATAAAAAGAATGGAGTAAATCTAAGATGCTTTGAAATCAAATCGAAAGTATGATCATGGCTTCATGAAGATTTCACAAGGATCATGGCGAAGATCAATATGAAGATCATAAAACCTTAAGAATGAAAGGAGATTGTAGAAGAGATGGGTGCAAGGTTGCAGCATCTTCTTCATAGTCTCAATCACAGAGAATAAAACATAGTAAGAGTAGATCAATACAACACAAGAGAGATTATTTACCTTTGATTGAAAAATAGGAGATGAAAAGCTGAAAGTCTTGAAACAATTAGAAGGAATATGAATCATGAAGATAACACTTAATTTCTCTTCGAACTCATCTTGTGGAGAATTCGCAAGGTTTTAGAGTGTATGGAGCTCCACTCTAGAACAGCAGGGATAGAAGGATCGGTCATGGGAATGGCTTGAGGTCACCCTCCTATCAAAGGGAATAGAAGGCACAAGAAGAATTCGTAGAGAGAATAGATCAGCTTCGGGGTAAACTTCTACCAAATGAAACTAGGCAACTCATATGACAGAGAATAAATCAAACAATGAATATGGTAGGTATGCATTTGGCACAGCAGAAAGGTTAGGAATAGGTGGGATTTCACATTCTCCCCCCCTTAAAATAATTTCGCCCTCGAAATTGAAAGCATACCTAGGCTTCCAATAAGATGAGGAAACTTCTTCAGGGGTGTGATTGTTCCACCGAATCTTTACCAAGGGGACGGAAGGTACAATGAAAATAGATCTAATAAGTAAAGAAGATTGGACTCTTGGTTGACTTCTTAAACAAAAGATAGGAATTCAGAACAATAAGCTGACGTTAAGAATGCAAGAGATGCATAGGTGACAAATCGAAACGAAGATAGGACAAAGGCTACGAATAACGAACTTGAAGAAAAGTTTTCCAGACTTCTCAAAAGGATCTAGGGTTTCGAAGGTCCTCCACAAAAACATCACACTTCACACATGTCAACCACACTTAAATCAGCTGCACAGGTCATTTAGATCCAAACAATGCATCAAAATCAACTTTTTCCCAAAACAGCAAAATCTGCCTTGCCGGAAAAACTGTCTTAAAGGGACCACTTTCTCTATTTCAATCACATTTCAAACACTTCCAACTTCGAGTTTGGCTCTGGGGAAAAGGTTCTCTAGGGTTCCTAAGGTTCCAAGACTCTCAAGAGGCTTCAACAACTTCACACCAACTATTCAGGTCAACAGCACAAGGTACTCTTCATTCTTACCTCTCTTTCTTTTCAAATTTCATTACCAACAACATGATTTTCTTCAAAACTGTGAAACGCTTGCTGCTATTGGTTAAAAACATGTTTAGGGGTGTTTAGATACATGCTCCAACCATTTTCCACACAAGCCAAGCTTCGACCAACAAGATTTCCCACACTTTGCACCAATTTCACTATTCACTTTGCCAAAATCCCAACTTTACAAACACTTGTCCCATTTTCAAACCAAATGAAATTCTGACACCAAACCAAATCCTACATGACTGTTTCAACATGAGGAAAGTGCTCACACACTTTGTTTGGTCAAAATCCGACTTTCCAAAAATCACAAAACGTTGCCCAAAAGAGGATTCCTTCTTCTAAAGTTGCTGAATTTTCACATCCACACTGCAAAATTGATAGATTTTCATCAAACAAACCATCCCAGCATGTTTATCCAAGTCTGATGTACATGCTAGCATGTTCGAATCACAATTTCGACAAAATCGACATTTTTCGAAAAATTACGAAAATGCCACTCTTCCAATCAAACAAGCACAAGAACTAATCCAATTGAAAACTTCTCTTGACTCAATAGGGTCACTATGCCTAGAGGACGTACGAGGGCTGATAGAAGTCGGGGACACGTTCTACGGCTAGTAGTTCTATAGGAGGGGTCTTTCACAACTTTCATCCTTGCTAAATTTTTCCAAAATCCAAGGGTTTCAATGGTTCTTCTCCAAACAAACCTTCTTAGCATGTTAAACCAACTCTTGTACACGTGCTAACACGCCTAAATCACAGCTTCCATCGAGAACAATTTTTTTTCCAAACATTTACCAAAATACCCTTCTTCACCAACTATTGCATTGTTTAACTTCTTTTACTCATGCAATGCAAATCTCAATTTGGCTCTTCATATTCCCATCAAACCACCGCGAAGAAAAACACTTAAGGATTAGGGGAGGTAGAGATGAGGATCAAGGTATTATTCCTATGCCACAAGTAGAGATAATACAAGGATAAGGAGGCAACAATCCAAATTCCAGATGAGCTTTAAGATCAGGATGAAGGTGATGATGAGGGTGATGATAATGGGTATGAGACTCATGATCAGGAGGTTCAGGAAGATGGGGAGGAAACTATTCTAGCTCAACAGTTTAAGGATAGAGGTCTTTCACATTCAATTTTCGAGGCACCGAGTGTGGTTTCTCAGCTGTCAGCGATAACTTCTACACAAGAGAGAATAGAGACACACATATGTATTATAGAAGATCGATTGACACGACTAGAAGAGTAGTCTCAGGCTATGAGAGATTAGTTTGGTTCTCAGGAACAATTTCCTAAACAGATAGCACTAGGATTATCTTCGAGTCCACGGTTGGAGGCAGAGCGATCAACTTCACGTGGCTAGGTCAGAGGATGAGAGTGATATTGCCATGGTTGATGGCACAGAGGATGAGGATGTCGGTGATGGTGACTGTGATTATGGTGATGATGATGTTCATGATGGGGTTCCAGCTCGAGATGAGGATGATATTGATAATCAAAGAGATGAGGATCATAGAGATGAGGATCGAGGTCAGGATGAGATTCCGAGACATGAGGAGATTCCTACACCATGCTTTCGCTGCGATTGAGGGTCCATCACATACGACTTTTGAGGCTCTAGGTGTGGCTTCTCATCAGTCATCGATTTCTTCCACACTTAAGAGGATAAAAGCTCGACAAGAGAGGATAGAGTCCTATATGTATACCTTGGGAGAGAAATTTGCACGACTAGAGAAGGAGTTCAGATCTAGGAGGGACCAGATAGATCACCAGAGTTGATCATCTAGATAGATAGTGCTGGGAGTTTCCTTTTATGCTTTCACGGATGTATTTCCTTTCAGACTTGTAAAAATCTCTTATGTGATTAATGAAATTCAGTTTATTTCACTTGTGTTATTGTACATTATGCATTTCTCTTATTGCATTAGAAGTTGTTAATGTTTAGTTATGACTTATAACTCATGACGACTACTCACGACCATTACTCCCAACGACAACACCTAACTCAGACTCATACGACGACACATGACTCAGACTCATGACAACACACGACGACAACACGACTCATAACAGAGACTCATTCACAAAGACGACTCACAACGACAACTTTCAACTCAAGACTCAACTCACAACTCAACTCACAACTCAACACACATACACAATACTTAAAATAGACAACTTAACTCTAACCATGACTACAACCCCAGTATAAGTCATAAACTTTAATTATTTGTCATAAACTTTAATTATTTTGTATTATTCAACTAAAATGTATTATGCTTCATTTATTCAAGTTTCTAATCCAACTTCTCTATTATTCACTTCTAAGAAAAAATTAAGTCACTTCTGGATCTATGACTCAAGGATGCCCCTACTATATCACATGGAGTTAGGACTTGTATGAACCAAGGCTCTGATACCACCTCTGTCACACCCCACCCAGCCAGATCCGGCCATACCCGAATACCCGTGGGGGTGATACACCGCAAGACCTAGGTTTAGTGACAATTCCATACAACACAAGATATAGCATAATTAAAAGGACAAGAATAAATCAAGTTCAAGTATAAAGTTATCAAACTTGATTGATCAAAAGGTTATAGTCATCCATTATCTAAAGTTAATCAAAATGGACATCAAAGTTTGAAGGAAGCATAGTTTGTTGCAACGAAAATTAAACTAAACTGATTCCTTAATGGAATCCAACCTCATAAGAATAGTCTTTGCACGGGCATGAAGCTCCATGCGTGTCTACATCTTCTTCAGTCACTCCTTCAAGAAAGCCTGCCGACAACGAATCCTCCACTTGGAAGGAGTCCTCATAACCTGCAGAATATTCTAATAGACATAGACATATAAAAAGGAATGAGTTCAACAGAACTCAGTGAGGTCAACTCAACATCTTATCATACATTTGTCCACAAGATTCCGCATCATATCATGCATTCGTACACAAGATTCCACATCACACATATAGCTTGAGTATCGATAATGTAATTAATGATAGTGATATGATGTATGAATGATTATGATATTATGCTCCTAACTCTATCATGAGGTCTCTATGGTAGACACGCATTAAGTTTGTACACCAATCTCCTTTGGGCGGTCTCAGTCACTCTCCCTCAACAAGAGACGTCTATTGGGTAAAGTCTTGTCAAGCCATGGTTGGGGTATAGGTCACCACTCTCTCACATCACCGTTTGGTATGAGATTGGCGCGTGTCAAGGATAATCTTAGCCTAGTGCAAAGTCATACGGTCTCGTACTACATATGGTCTGGATATCTCCCCTCATGCCTAGTGCCCTTTTGGTTCAATACCTTTCCACCTATGAATGGAATCCTCAACGGGAGGCATCTGTTGGATCCCATTCCTTAACCCAATGGTTGTCCACATATAATGGGCATGATGCTCTCCATGTCCTCTCACGGATCATTTCACCGGTCTTGAGCGCCCAGGAGCCCTTATCTATTATATGCAACCCAACCTCTCTATGATGATAGTGGGCCTGCTTGATGCTCAGGACCCAGCCACTAACATCACAGGTTAACCGGCTTTAATACCCCTGCCGTAAGGGTAGTAGTACTCATGAGGTTATCTAGCCAAAGACTTCTAGACACTTAGCATTCATGTACTTAAGTCTAGATGCATACTCATGTAAGCTCACTAGGGTAATGGGCAAACCCACAACCCTAGTTTGAAACATAAAATAAAAAGAGTAATTTATTCAACATCATCCATATATCTTCATATCAATAATTTAGAATTTGAAGATAAAAGAAAACACTCAATCCATTCAATCTCATCCATCTCATACATTCTCATATTGTTTTCAAAGAATATTGAAAATAGAAGCAAAGATACTTGCTTACCTTTCATTCGTGCAAAGTCCCACACATAATCACAAGATAATAAATATTAAAGCAAGGGAATATATCAATAATGAAATTTAATTACATAAATAACCATTCAAGATAAGGTTGAGTATATTCCTGGCCTTTTTAGTTAGCATAAGCTCTCCAAAGTTCCACAAAGTCACACTTACGAGTTGGTGATTATAATCAAAATAAACCTAATCATGTAAGAAGATCAATAGACATAAATTAGAAGTCAATTGTGTTTTAATAGAGTTCCCAAAATCACCCAACAAAAGCCTAATCTGCCAATTAGTTTTGAACCCACCTTTCTCAACCTAGTTTCGGCAAAAATCAAATTTCACCATCGATTCGAAGTCGAATCTAAACGAAACTTTGGAATGTCTAATTGGCAGAAATAGGGTCCTAAGTATACCTTCAATTTGATCTAATTCCATCTTAATCGAAAAGCCCCAATTTTGGGCTCTCGCGAGTGCTCTCGGTTGGGTCTGAGAGCCAAAATGCAAAATCGTTTGCAACGAATCGCACAAATCACTTACAAACCAAATGGAAACATAAATGAAACTATTTGCAAGCATTCAAAACACCTATCAAGCAACAACTACTCAAATCTATCATTTATTGCGAAGAACTACTCCAAAAACTAAGGTTAAAGAAGAGGGTTTGATGATTCTTACCTTTCCTAACGTTTTCGCAATGATCCGGGTGTTAGCACGCGTCCAAATGGTTAGAAACCTTACTTTCCCTTGGTTTCTCTTCCTCCTTTAGCCTCATCTTCGTACTAGCCTTCTAAAATGCGAGTATGAGAGGTTAGAAACTCAAAATAGGGTTTTAAACATGAAAAACCCGATTCTACCCCGAAGCTGGAAAATGGCTTGGGGGTTGGGGCGGTTGACCGGCCATTCAACCGGTCCCAAGTTAACCCCTCAAATGGACTCCGATTTTGGTGATTTTTGGCTTGTTGGAAAGGTCTTTCGACGATCTTCGATTTGATACCTTAGTTGCGTCAATCGGATTCTCCATTGTTGATCTACGGATGTTCCATGATCACCCTTTTTACACCATCAAGATTAATCTTCTCTCTTCAATTAAACTTTAGGAGAGTTGATGAGTCATCACAAGGGTCATCCACCAACATTGGTTCCATTTCCAACCCTTCAAGCTCCACTTGAATGGCCCACATTTTCAACAAACACCACCCCCCCCCCCTCTTCTCATTTTAAAAACAACAAAAAAAGGGAAAAAAAAAAAAAAAAATACAAAAAAAAAAAAAAAAAAACACCATCCAAAAAACAAAATAAATAAAACACAAACCCAACCCTATATCATCTCATATAATATATTTTTTATTTTTTAAAAAAAAAAAAAAAAAAAATAACACATTATTAAACTAATTATAAAAAAAAAAAAAAAAAAAAAAATATATTAAAAATTATTTAATAAATTTTTTTTTTTTTAAAAATTTTAAAAAACACCCAAAAAAAACAAAAAATATAAAAAGAAAAACAACCCCCCCCCTCCACAAAAACCACAAAAATACACACATTTCACATATTTTTTACCCACAACCCCCCCCCACTAATTAAAACGGAAATTTAAACCAAGTGTCACTAGAATAGTCCCCCAACTTAGTGTTTGAACCCTAGACAACATTTTTGCATCATTAGAGAAGGAAACAATCAAATCGAGCAAAGACATATTTGTTGTTCTTAGTTGGTCGACTGGCTGGTTGACTGACTCAGTCGACCAAGATGAATAGTAACGGACAACATAGTGATTTTGGTTCGAAACCGAGCTTTCGGGGCTCGGATCGATACGAAACTTGGAGGGAATCATTGTAAGAATATAAGACACTATACAATAAGTATTAACATGATCTAATGGTCCAATTAGGAATACCCAAATTGAAACCCTATGTTCTATATGCTAAACATCAAGAATTGAATTGGAATTTGTTGCAATGGCAAGGAATGATGGGGAATTAGCTAAGGAAGTGATAAGAACTAGATTAGAATCATAAACCAAAATAAATCAGACCTAGTATACATCTACACATCAGTTTAGATCAATAATACAAGTTAGAATGAAGGAAATCATAGAAATGCAATGCTGGAGATTGAAATGGAAGCATAGCATAGCAAGAATGTAAAGAAATTAATGGAAATGAAAGGGGAAACACATGACCAAGTGTTTGCAAGGTTGCAACACTTTAGTCATGGCCTCAATAGCAAGAAAGAGTCTTCACCAACTTCAAGAAATGGCCTAGGGAAGCTCACTCGTTCTCTGGAGTCCCAATGATTAGAATAGGATTCTATTCACGAGGTCCCAATAAGTAGGCTTAAAATAATCGAGAAATTTTTGATTTTTGTATTTAATAATCTGCTGGTCGACTGGGTTAGTCGACCAAGACCGGACAACAACTTTCGGTAGGGAAATGGAAGGCTAAACTGATCCAAATTGAGTTGGGTTTCTTCCTACAAGTCAATTAACAAGTCTAGATTAGAGAAATACCTTCGAAGCAAGATCGGAAGTGCATCAAGTACTTCAACTAAGCTTCCCCTATTCTAGGTGCAGTTTCTCACTGAACATTGACAGTGTATCCAAGTAAGGGGCATCACTGTCAATATCTATAGGCTCTGAGTCATACACCAAATCTTCAACTATGAGGGCCCACAAGTCTCTTCTTCCACCACTCCGGGTCTTCAGACCTACAAACATCAAAGGATCCAGGTCGGGTCAGGGTTAGGATAGGACTGGGTTTCACACCAAGTTTTTATGTTTCCAAATACACAGATGTCGAATTGACTTCAGCATTCCAGCACTATGAGTTTCCTTTTGATTACTTTCTTCGACTTCCCAACTCTAATGAGAGGGCTGACTCAAACCTTTCTGGTGAATTCTCGCTGTATCTGGACACCCTAGAGAGTGGAGTCCTATTTCCTTTCTTCAATCCTTTATTTTTTGCCATTTTGAATCATTGAGAGATTTGTCCTGGAATGCTTCTCCCCAATAGATGGTGTCACATTGTCAGCTTCATTGGTTTATGGTTCAAACTTAGCATCGAACCTTCTCTTGCACTTTTTGTGCATTTCTATGCTTTGTCTCAATCCAACCCTCCAGGTTGGGTTTTTCTTTCCAAGCGTAACAAGATCGAGCTTGGATGGTCAAGCAGTATCCTAGCTAGAGGTACATGTCCTTTCAATCATATAAAGTGGCGCGAATGGTACTTTTTCTACTGAGCGCCCCATAAAGATTTGAATTTCCCTATCGGTTGGAATCGGGTTGATTCCTATGCCGATGCTAACCGCGTTCTTCTTTAAACAACGCCGAACAAGCTACTGCCAAAAAGATCAAGTCAATCTTGTGGTTCCACGAGATCCACGGTTTAGAGATGGAATACACCACCATCCTTTAGTATTGGGGGCTGGCCAAGTGTGAGCTTCCTAATCTTCTTGTTTTTCCCGATCGTTATCTAATTCTTTTAAGATTTCTAATCCTCTCTCTCCTGCAGTGCCTCTGAGGGTTAATACAGAGGCTATTCGGGCCAATGCCATCAAGGGGATCGAGGCTGCTAAGAGAAGATCTCCTCGAGTAGTAACAGAGGCACAAAGGGATGCCAATGAGAAAACTGCCTCCCCTACCCCAAAGTTGCCTGCCCGGAGCCTAAGAATACAAAAACCTGCAGGTGAAGGTTCGGGTAAAGGGAAGAAGCCTACCGAGGAGGATGAGGTCGTCCCTCCTCTTGTCCGAAACCAAGAGGAGGCATGACCCAATCGACACTACTGTCTCGAAGAAGTAGAAGAAGACCCAGGAATCGGGGGTCTTTGTTCCCCAATGGACCTTGGGCCCGTCCGAACGGGTTACGGTCGACCCTGAGAAAGCTGCTGACTGGAACTCACTTTGCCTGATGCCCGCCGACCATCAGGCGTTTGAAGCCCTTGATGATGATGCGCTCATTCATACTTCTACCAGGTAATTTCCTTTTCTAGGTTGTCATTTTTCTAATTATAGTATCTTTCAGAGTTCTTGACAATTCTTCCTCTTACTAGGATTGCTATGGAGAATTTCTATCAACAAATGGAGGCTTTAAACTGCTTGGGCCGCACCTTCACCGGGCTTCAATATTATGAGGAGTAGGCGAGGTCAGCGAACTCAGAGTTTGCCCGATTGAAGAAAGAGATGGCCACACTTGAAGAGGAAAACGCCTCAATCGGGCGTCTTAAGAAAGATCTTAATCTGGCCAATAGCCGCATTGGAGCTTTAACTAATGAGTCAAAGAAGTTTGAAGTGATCGCCACTGATCTGGACAAAAGGGTCGATGTTCTGACCAAGGAGAAAGAAGATCTTGAGTCGATGATCCTCCCCTCCAAGACCGAACATCTCTCTCAGATTCTCCGGAAAGCTTGCGTTCGGAAATACTTGAACATTGTTCCCTTCAGCAAATTGATGATCCCCTACAATACTCAGGCCTATCGAGAGGGACAAAATGACGCGTGGGAGGCCATTCTGAAAGCTGATCCTTCGTTTGACACTTCTCCTTTCAAGAAAGTCTGTCATTCTGAAGTTTTTGATAGGCTGAAGATGTCTCTTCCGCAGTGGGCCCAAGAAGATGATGATCCCTATCCATCCGATCCTGATCTTGAGGCCTATCTCAATGACTCTCCACCTCTTCCCGAAAATGAGGGAGTCGGCGAAAACTAGGGCCCTCGGGGACAAGCCTCAACAGAAGATCCTTCAACCACTCTAGTTCATCAACCTGCACAAGAATGAAACATCTCCTTCTTTTTTTTGACTTTTGTATAAGGGTTGGCCCCCTATGGCCATTTCATAAATATATGAACTGACCATAATTACTCGCCGTAAGAATTTCGTACTTACTATTATAATTGACTTGTGAGATTTCCTTTTCGGGAATATCCAAAAAATATCAACTTGATTCCTCCAGGTCTAAGTTGCGTCTCCCTCGGGAGCTTAGTCTGACTTGTGGATTTGCCACGTTCAGGGTAAGCCTTGGCCACATCATTCGGGAGTCTCATTTGGTGTAGAACCGATGCTCCAGCCTTCAGAAGTCTTATTCGGTTTAGAACCAATGCTTCATTCGGGGACTCATTCGGTTACCCGATGCCCTGCTTTGAGAAACTTCAGTTTCCTTACTATCACGATCAGCTCTGTCTTTTGTCACTTGTGAATGCTGCCATTGGCATGATCCTTCTGGAGAAAATCAAACGTTTTTCTCGTAATTATTTATGGGTTTTCCTTCCCAAGAAAATTTTTCCGTTCCAAACTATTGCAAATGCGTGACGGTTGGTTTCTCGAGCTGCACTCCTTCGTAACTGATGTTATCTCACCATGTGGAAACTTGCAGCAACTCGACTTCACTTATTTCAAATTTGAAAGTCATTAGCTTGTAGCTGTTGATCTGGGATCCTGCGATCGACACTCGAACCGTCGTTATATTTTGAACTTTGTTTTGTTGGAGTTACATCCCTTCGTATCACCTCAATGGGCTTTTTAAACCCCTTAGACGTGCTTCGACACCTTATGAATGTTGCAACAACAGAACTCTGCAAAAAACCTTCTAACTCTCATAACCCTCGCTCTTTCTATCTGAAGGTTCATAGTTTGAAGATTTGCAGCCAGACTTTGAATGAGTAAGTTCTTCCTTTGCTTGTTCTTTTCTTTCTTTCTGTTCTTCTCTCTTTGATGAACAATCAATCCTCCCTGATGAACTACGAAGTTACAAACTTTAGATCTTTACTTCTCTGCTAGCATTTTGGAGTTAGAAGCTTTGTTTTTGGATGTCAGAATGCATTTCTGATTGTCTTAAGGAGAAGACCAAATACTTTGGTCTAGATTTCTTTCTTGATCACCTTGGATACTTCTAGGGTTTTAGGCCCTGCATTATGATAAGTGTTCTTTTTATTCTTCACAGTGCCTCCAAAGTTTGATCCGAGTGCTGTTCGAGCAAGGGCTGCTAAAAAGACTTCCTCAACAAAGAAAGATGCCATCAAGTCTGAAAAAGTAGATGCCACTCCTTCCGAAGTTCGGACTCCAAAGGCACTGGCCATCGTCCCGTTAGCATCACCCTTATAGAAAATGGCAAATTGGCCTGAGGAGGAAATAGTGACTCCTTCGGGCGTCCCGATCCCGAATCTCACAGCTGTTGCCTCGTTGGCATCTTCCTCCAAGGCTCCCTTGGTTGTGCAGGCTGCTATCCCGATGGTGGAGGATCAGGTTGTTTTTGAGGAAACTGAGGATGTTGCTTCTAAGAAAAAACGTCCTTGTTCTGATGTTGAAATTTATAGACCTGCTTGGTCATGAAGAGGTTTGACTTTGTGACGGGCAACTTTGACAAGGCGTTGGAATGGTGCACCTTCGCCCAGATGCCCGCCGAGAGTAGAGCCTTCAATTCTGTTCCCGACGAGGCCTTCTTGAAGTCATTAGTAATGTAAGTATTATTTCTCCCTCTGCCTTCCTTTTGGATTATCCTCATTCTCTGACTAACTTTGATAATGTTGCAGGAGTACTGCTGAAAACTTCCATAAACAGGTGGAGTCAGCTTTCCAGATTGGGCGATTGCAGTCCGATCTTTTTAAGCTTCGTGAGGAAGTCAAAGCCAAAGATGCTGAGATCCAATCCTTTAGGATGGGCTCTGGGAAGTAGCCCAAGTGAAGAACATGGAGATCTTGCAGCTTTCCTCTTCACTGGACGTTGCTAATGAGAGCAATCGCAAGTTAGAACGTGAAGTTGAAAGGCTCTCGGGAGCATTGAAGGAATCTGAGGCAAGACCCGCCGAACCCCAAAGGCAGGCAGTTCCTTCTTTACCCGTACATATCCCTATTGAGGTCCGGAAGGTTTGCATCTTCAAATACTTGCACAGTAAGCCTTTTGATGAATTGTTGGATATTTTTCATCTACAGGCTTACCGGGAAGCGCATAATGATGTCTGGAAATCGATCTTAAAGAGAGATCCAAGCTTTGATACGGCTCCTCACCAACAACACTACCATCCCGAAGTATTTGGAGAATTGGGACTTCCCCCTCCCAACTGGACCAAAGACTTGGAAGATATGCCGACTGAGGATCCTGATATATTGCTATAACTTAATGATTCTCCTCCTTTGACCCCTTTCAGGGACTTGGTCTACGGAGAAGCCGCCCTAAACGTCAACCAAGTCGTAGATCAAGCTTCGGTATTGGTCAAAAAGGGCAAAGAGGGTGAAGCCTAAAGCTCGGCATTCCTCCTGTTCTTCATTCTACTTGTCTTTGTTGGGGGAAGCTTACGGAATTCTTCGCAACAAGATCCTGGAAAAGCTAGACAAAGAGTATGGAATTGCGGAGTTTTCCTCAAGCTTTTGTAGGTGGGAGCTTACAGAACTCTTCGCAATCGCCGAGGGTGAGGGGTCTTGCCTAGGTATGTCTTCCCGACTTTGTTTTGGCACATAAGGGCTTCTTCAATTTTTCTTCTTGACTTTGTGTGGCTTCAAGAAAGCTGCTTTGGTTTTTCTTCTTGACTCTCCTTCGACAAATGGAAGCTTACGGAACTCTTCGCAATCACCAATGATGATACTTAGAATTCATTGTATTTCGACCGAATGAGGATCTGACCCCAACACTTGTTGTCTCATATGTATTTCTGAGAACTTTTTGATGTTGTAAAGGTTGGCCCCTTCTGGTCGTTAAAGAAATAAAGAATTAACTTTATCTTTAAACTTTGTCGATCGCCAAAGATATTAGGGTTATTCACCAAAGTCTTCTTCTAGGGAATTCCTTAGAATGATTGGAAATGAGGCCTTCGCCTTAGAAGGTCTTAGTTGGTCAGAACCAAAGCCTTTGCTTTGGAAGGTCTTAGTCGGTCGGAACCGAAGCCTTTGTTTTGGAAGGTCTTAGTCAGTCGGAACCGAAGCCTTTGCTTAGAGAATCCTGAAAATTCTACTAAGCTTTCGGAGGTCCCACTCGGGTTTTAAACTGATGCCTTTACTTAGAGAATCCTGAAAATTCTACTAAGCTTTCGAAGGTCCCACTTGGGTTTTAAACCGATGCCTCGTAGAAGGTCCCACTCGGGTTTTAAACTGATGCCTTTACTTAGAGAATCCTGAAAATTCTACTAAGCTTTCGGAGGTCCCACACGGGTTTTAAACCGATGCCTCGTAAAAGGTCCCACTCGGGTTTCAAACCGATGCCTTGTTGAAGGACTCACTCAAGTTTTAAACCGAAGCCTTTTGATTCCTCATTTAAGTACTGATATATAGTAGCCCGAAATAAAAAGATTTGTTGTTTGAAACTTGAAATTGTATTGAATGAGGGAAATACTACATCAGAAACGAAAATGGTAAATCTTTAAGGATGGTACTTCTTCAAGTGCCTTGCATTCCACGATCGGTCTAGTCCTGCCTAGTGGTCATATTCTTTAGCTTGTATGCTCCCAAATCGAGTGGCTTGACTATCATATATGGTCCTTCCCAAGAGGGATCCAACTTCTTTTGTTTACGAGGATCTGAAGCCAACGTGTTCCTTAGAACCAAATCTCCCGATCAGTATTGGCAACGTCGAACTCGAGAGTTATAGTGAGATGCAATCCTTCGCTGGTACTGCTGAGTTTGGGCAACTGCTTTTGTCACATCCACCCAGCCGGTACCCTATCTGGCATACCCGAGTGTGTGATCCACAGTCCACAAGATCCAATATCTAGTAAATCAACCTCCCACATTCACAACAATATAATCAAGAACAAGACTAAATCATGGTTAACAATATTATTCAAATGAATCAAAGTAAAGTAACGAGAAAATCATCAGAGTGCGGAAATGATACCAATAGATATATATAATCAAAAATGTAGAGTGAGGCGGAATCTCACTCCACGAGTACAGTGGAATGTAGATCGAAAGTCAATGGAAATTACAACTGGTTCTAAAGATAAGAAAGAAAGACATAATCAAACTAAGGTAGAGTTTATTCTAATTTATAAAGAACGTCTTCATAAACATAGACTTCATCAATCACGCTTAGACGCTCCCACTCCACAGTAGGGCTAATCTTGGTAACAAGTGAGACCACTCGAGGAATCCTCAATGTAATCTTCATAGTTGCCAACACCTTGCGTATGGTACGCTTCTTCATCTTGCACTTCTTCATATTGGCCTTCATAGTCATCAATGCCTGCAGAATAATCTAACAAAAGATATTGTACAAAAGGAGTGAGTTTCAAAAGAAACCCAGTAAGGCAAGTAATTCCATAGTAGCATAAATAACATGATAACATAAGCAAAGCATAATGTGATATGATATGAGACAGACAATGCATGTATGAGTCTAACTCTATGTATGCTGGTCTCTATAGGAAGACATGCTTTAAGTCATAACACCATACTTCCTTGGGTAGGTCTCAATTCACTCATCCTCGGTTGGCAAAGGGTCCTTCATCCCTCTCGAACAATCCATGGCTGGGGGTTAAGTCACCTCTCTCTCACATCACCATTTGGGCTAAGTACTGGCGCATGTCAGGGTAAAGCCTAGCCCAATGCAAGTCATCTACTTAGTTACATCAACTCAGATCCAGATACGTCCATTCCTCCCCTCTCAGGATCCTTTCCGGTATCCTTCACACTAGAGTCAGCGTATCTGACTCTCTCAAATACGGACTCATCAACCCTATAGGTCATCCACATATAGTAAACGAGAAGCTCTCATGTCCTCTCACGGGTTGGTTACCGGTCTTGAACGCCCATGAGCCCAAGTCTATCCATATGGAACTCTACCCATAAATGGCCCTCACAATGTGATTCATGTCCCCTCACTAATTGGTTACCGGTCTTGAGCGCCCATAAATCCCCATTGCTACCATGGGTCGTTCAGTCTCAATACCCTTTCGAATCGGGTCTGATATAACAGGGAAATATCCTAGCCAAACACTGCTAGACAAGTCCCAGGTATGAAAACCAATAATCCGGGAAAGTGTCAAAGGGCAACATTGAAAATATCCCATACTACTCCCAATGAGGTACAAGGACAAAAATGTCAAAAGGACATACCCCAACCCAAATCATACCTAAACAATACAACAACAACAACAACAACAACAATAAACCTTGTCCCAACTAAATGGGGTCGGCTACATGGATTCTTGCCCTCCAATCAGTTCTGTTCGAGGCCATGCTAGATACAAGGCCTAAACTATACATATCCTTTTCACCACTTCTCCTAAGGTTATCTTAGGTCTACCCCTAGCTCTTCTAGTTCCTTCAATATGGATTATATCACAATCATAATTCAGTCATATCATCCACTACAGATATCTCATCATATGAAAGAGTATAATAAGACAAGATTAAATAAATAAGAAACATACATGAATAAGTATTCATACATGATCAAGTACATAAAGTAAATAAGGAAATAAGATCCTACTGTACTTACAGCATTCATATCATAATAGAAACTAACAAAACAGTAGCAAATCTAAGTAGTTCCCAAATTAGAAACTAAATCTATGCAAATCTATATTAATATGGTAACAACTTTCCTTACCTTAAATAGATTTGAATATTCCGGACAGACAAGAGGATGAATCCAAAGTTTGCAAACAAACCCTAGAATAACATCATACAGTCATTAGGAAGTAGTCCTAAAAGAATGAGCATCAATCGAATCGAAACGGACGAGGAAATCCAATTCTGTCATTGCGGGTTGATTTTCTTCTACACTTTTGGAGGCTTGGAGATGAGTTCCCATCGTTCTCTAAGTGTTTTGGAGGCTAGGGATACTAAAATCATGAAGTCATGGGGTATATATAGCAATATAACCTAAACAGAAGATTTTGCTCGAGTTCAGCATCTCTGGGTCAATTGGCTGGGTAGCCTGGCCCAGTCGACCCAGGCAGACAACAAAGACCAGATCAGGGATTTGAGGGCCTTCCACTACTTGGAATCAAACGAAACTTTAAACACATATTCTATAACTTACCTAGCATGGAAAAATGGCTTCAATTCATATCCCACCAAGCTCTATGGTCATCAACCAATCTTCTCTTCATCAAGGCGTAGTCTCTTTTCTATATCCAACACTGTCTTCAAGTATGGGGCATCATCTTTAATCTCCATTGTTTCGGAGTCGAACACTATGTCTTCTACTAATATGGCCCATAGTTGACTTTCACTTCTACTTTGGGTCTTCAGACCTACAGACAAAAGAGTATCTGGGTTAAGGTTAGGGCCGGGTTTCACATTCCCCCCTCCTTAAAAGAAATTTCGTCCTTGAAATTGAAAGCATACTTGAACTTCCAGAAAGATGAGGAAACTTCTCCTTCATGTCTTCTTCCTTCTCCCAAGATGCTTCTTCAGGGGTATGGTTCAGGGGTATGGTTCTTCCACTGAATCTTCACCAGAGAGATAGTTCGATTCCTTAACTGCTTGTCCTTTCTATCCAGGATTTTGGTCGGTTCTTCCTTATAAGATAGATCAGCGCAAAGTCCTTCTGGTTCTTGCTGTAGTATATGATCCAGGTTCTCAACATACTTTCGAAGCATCGAAACATGAAATACATTATGAGTCTCAGCAAGTGACGGAGGTAAGGCCAAACGGTAAGCAATAGATCCAATCCTTTCAAGAATCTCATAAGGTCCAATGTAACGAGGACTAAGCTTTCCTTTAACATTAAACCTCATTACACCCTTCATAGGCGATACCTTTAGGAAAACGTTCTCACCAACTTGAAATTCCAAATCTGACCTTCTTCTATTAGCGTAAGATTTTTGTCTTGACTGAGCAATCTTAATCCTTTCTCTTATCATGTCTACCATCACACTTGTAGCTTCAATCATTTTTGGACCTAACACTTTCCTTTCTCCAGTTTCAGTCCAATACAGAGGTGTCCTACAAGTGTTTCCATATAAAGCTTTAAATGGAGCCATGCCTATCGTCGACTGATAACTGTTATTATAGGCAAACTCAACCAAAGCTAAATGTTCATCCCAATTACCACTCATATCAACAACACAAGATCTAAGCATATCTTCCAAAATCTGAATTGTCCGCTTAGACTGTCCATCAGACTGTGGGTGATGAGCAGTACTCAAATTCAATTGGGTTCCCAAAGCTTTTTGCAAACTATTCCAAAATCTTAAAGTAAACCTAGGGTCACGATCAGACACAATACTCACAGGCACTCTGTCATATCCTCCCAGCCGGTACCCTAAATGGCATACCCGAGAGTGTGATCCACAGCCCCGAAGATCAAGTATCGAGGAAATCATCCTCCCACATATTCAATAACATAATCATAAACAGGAAATAATCAAGGTTTAATATTATAAACAAGGTTCAAAACAAGAAATGAATAAACAATATAATCAGAGTGCGGAAAATGATACCAGATATCTGAAGATATCAAAAGAAGTAAAGTGAGGCGGAAACTCACTCCACAAATACAGTGAAACGTAGTATAAGTCTAAAAGGAATAATAACTGAAATCAAAGGAAATAAGAAAGATAAACTAAACTAAGAGTCTTCTATTCTATAGATGACATCTTACAAATAGTGGACTTCATCAATCCAACTGAGATGTTCCAACTCCACGTTGCCTTTAATCCTAGTACGGAACTTGATCAACTGAGGGATCATCAGAGTAATCTTGATTTTCGCCAACACCTTGCGTGTAGTATGCTTCATCGGCTTGTGCTTCAGTGTACTGTCTGTCATAGTAATCAGTACCTGTAGAATAGTCTAACAAAACAATATACAAAAAGGAGTGAGTTTCGAAGAAACTTAGTAAGGTAGTTAATCCATAACAACATAAATAACATGTGGCAGAACATAGCAAGATGCAATGCAATATGAAACAGAAATTTATGTATGCATCTAAACTCTATGTATGCTGGTCTCTATTGGCAGACATGCATTAAGTCATAGCATCGTACTTCTTTGGGTAGGTCACGCGTACGGCTCCTGTTGGTAGTGGGTCTGACATCCCTCTCGGACATTCCATGGCTGGGGGTTAAGTCATCTCTCTCTCACATCACCATTTGGTCTAAGTACCGGCGCATGTCAGGGTAAAAGCCTAGCCCAATGCAAGTCATCTACTCAGTTACATCAACTCAGGTCCAGATACTTCCATTCCTCCCCTCTCGAGATCCTTTTCGGTATCCTTTCCACTAGAGTCCTAATAGTCCCGGACTACGGACTCATCAACCCTATTGGTTATCCACATATGGTAAACAGGAAGCTCTCATGTCCCCTCACGGATATAACTCACCGGTCTCAAGCGCCCATGAGCCCAAGTCTAGCCATATGCAACCCTCCAATACATGGCCCCACAATGTGATTCCCGTCCTCTCAAGGGTTGGTTACCGGTCTTGAGCCCCCGTGAATCCCCATTGCTGCCACGGGTCGTTCGGTCTCAATACGCTTCTGATTTGGGTTTGATATAACGGGGACATCCTAGCCAAACACTGCTAGATAGTCCTAGGTATGACAATCAATAATTCGGGAAAGCGTTGATGGGCAACCTCGGAAATATCCCATACTATTTCCGATAATGCCCAAGGACAGAAGTGTCAAAAGGACATCTCTCAATCCCAAATCATACCTAATCAGATACAATCCCAGATCAGTCATGACATAGATAGTCAACACATAATCATATAAAAGAGAAAATAAAATCATGATCTAATCATTAGACAATATAGTAATAAACAATTCTTATAAGCTTGAATAATGAAAAAGAAAACATAAGTAAAGTGCTACTGTACTTACAGTAGTATATCAGAAATATAAAGTATAACAACAGTAGGTAAACTCATAGTTTCATAAGGTAGAAACCAGAGAGTATGCGATCTATGTAATTAAAGAATAACTGTCCTTACCTTTTAACTCGTAAAGGAACTTAGGGAATCAAGTAAGACCTTGACTAAACCTGAGAAGAAAGTCTTAAACAAGTGTATACAACATGTTAGGAAAGATACATAGAAGGAAAGATATCAAATCAATCAAAACAGACCAAGAATGAGGTTGCTGTACTCATTGGTCGATTGATTGGTCTCTGCCTCAGTCGACCAACAGAGACAGTGGCCTTCAAGAATCCAAATTTTTAGAAAAAGAAACCGAATTTGGTGGTTCAAAAGGGTACCAAATAAGGGGGGAACTACAATGGTAGCATCCTAGTATATAGAGGACATCAAACCACCAACCAAATCAAGTTTCCAAGTCACAATTCAGAAACCAAAAAGTTAACCTAATTAGGTTAAATCATGGATCATGAAGAAAACACAGTATGATCAAGGATAAAGAATTAGAGGATGATAGGTTACAATTCATGTAAGGAAAAACACATTAATTGGCTATTAACAGGGTCAATAACATATATCCAAGAAGTTAGGGTTTCACCCTTTTTGGCTCCCATGAAAAGGTTGAGATCACAGGAAAAAGGGAAGTAAATTGTTGGCCAATTACAACAAGAAGAATTATAGAATATCAATTTTAGATTAACATAAATATTACCCATGAGGTTTCCCTCACATGGGAGGTTACCAAAAGGTTTCTAGAAAGATCATACAAGGGTTAGGGTTTCAAGGGTTAATTCGGCTAGGGTTGAGATCATGACGATGATCATAAATCTCAAGGAATCGAATGAAATCATGGAATTGATGGTTGCAAGAATGCAGCATCATTTTCCTGATCTCAACCAAGAATAGATCAAAGAAAAGAAAATAAGAGATAGAGAAAAATAGAGTCATAAACATACCTTTGATGCAGGAGGATGAAGATTACTTCAGTTCTTGAGAGATATCAACCAAGGATGCAAGGGAATTGATTAGAATGGAGTTCTAATTCATTCCAGTGGCTTAGGAGGCAGATGAGGCGGAGTATTCCCGAGATTAGACTTAAATAGAGTAGCCACGACCTAATTTTCAAAAACAGAATCAATTGGTCGACTGGTCCAGTCGACCAATGAGTCGACCAATCAGAACAACAACTTCAAAATAGGGAATTGAAGGCTCAGATCAAGTCCAAACATCAAGGGGTTTTGCACACACCTAAAGTGACATACCTAGTAGGTAGAAATGCCTTTGAACCAATATAGAGAGCACTCCAAGTCCATCAACTAATCCGATCTTCAACAGGGTGCAGTTTCCATAAATGGAACACTGACATCAACACTCAAGGATTTCAATCCAGCCATCAAGTCTTCTACTGAAATGGCTCAAAGCTGACTTCTTGCCTTACTTCGGGTAGCTGGACTTACAAACAACAGGGTTTCCGGGTCAAGGTTAGTGTAAAACCCAGCCCTAACCTTGACCCGGAAACCTTGTTATTTGTAGGTCCAGTGACCCGAAGTAAAGTAAGAAGTCAGCTTTGGGCCATCCCAGTGGAGGACTTGTTGTCTGGCTTTGAATCCATGAGAGTTGATGATGAAGTTCTATTTATGGAAACTGAATCTTGATGAAGATCGGATTAGTTGATGGACTTGGAGTGCTCTCTATCATGGTTTGAAGGCATTTCTACCTATTAGGTAAGTCACTTGATATGTGTGCAAAACCCCTTTAGGATTGGATTTGATCTGGGCCTTCAATTCCCTGTTTTGGAATTGCTGTCTGCATTGGTCGACTGATTGGTCGACTGGACCAGTCGACCAATGGGTGCTGTCTTTGGCAATTAGGTCTTGCTTGCTCTATTTAAGTCCAATCTCGAGTCTACTTCGTATTTTCTACCTCCAAACTCTTTGGAACGAACCAAAGACCTCTGCAAGTCATCTCCCTTGCATCCTTGGTGATTTTCTTGACGGATCTTCGTCAAAACTCTTCCTTTTGCATCAAAGGTATGTCTACACTCTCTTCTTCTCCTCCATCTCTGTTTTTCTTTCCTTTTTGAGTTGAGACAGTAGAGGAGATGCTGCATTCTCTGTTGCAAACATCTCTGGACTTGTCTTTCATGATCATCCTAAGGATTAATGGCTAAAACAATGATCTTAACCATGATCATTGCAAGCTTTTGAAGGAATCATGATCAAACCATGATCTAGTCTTTGTTTAACTTCTGATTTGAATTCTGATCTCCTTGGATCTTCTATATTGATCATGTTAGTAGTCAATTGCTGTGTTTTCTTTTCATGATCCATGATCTATCAATCTCTAGTTGTTTCTCTTCTACCATACCATGTTTTCTTCATGAATCATGATAGTTAAATATATGGTAGGTTTTGTTTCCTTATTAGATTTATGCTTTTAAGCCTATTTCCTTGAAAATCTAAGTATGCTTTCCATGATACCTTTACCCGAATCGATGATTCATTCTCCTATTGTTCTTGCCTTTGATTTCTATCTTGAATTCTTCAAGATCCATGGTTGATTTAATTATGGTAACTTTTTGTTTCCTAATTTGGATCTTGATGGCTTGATTCGATTAGTGTTTTGAGGTCCCCTATATGTTAGGATACTACTGATGTAGTTTACCCCTTGATTAGTACCCTTTTGAACCACCAAATTCGGATTTTATATCTCAAAACTCTGATTTTTAGGCTATCGGTGTCGCATTGGTCGATTGGACCAGTCGACCAATCCACTCGACCAATGAGTACAGCAACTCCAGAATTGGTTTGTGTTGGATGTTTTGGTATCTTTTCTGTTAGGGATCTTTCCTAATATGTTGTATACACTTGTTTAGGACCTTCTTCTCAAGTTTGCCAAGATCTTACTTGATTTCTTAGGATTCCTTTGCGAGTTATAAAAGGTAAGGATGATTACTTCTTTAACAACATAGATAGCATGAATCTAGTTTCTATATTTGAATATCATTGATTTGTTTCCTTAATTAGATTCTTACAATGATATATTACTGTTGCATAATCTTGATAATAGTAGCATTACTTATTCATATTGAATTGACTCATGTATGATTTACTTACCAATTATATACAAGTTGATTGTAATTATTGATTTCTTTCCATATATGAAGTTACCATATATGTGATGATATGAATTGATGCATGTGTATGCTTAAGTATGGTTTGGAAAGGAGAGGTGTCCTTTTGACACTTCTGTCCTTGGACTACTACGGGAATATTATGGGATGTTTCCGGAGATGCCCTCTGGACACCTTCCTAAACTGTTGGATGACATATCTAGGACTGTCTAGTAGTGTTTGGCTAGGATGTCCCGTTATGTCAGACCCTAATCGGAGGGGTATTGAGACCGAACGACCCGTGGTAGCAATGGGGATTCATGGGCGCTCAAGACCGGTAACCAACCCGTGAGAGGACATGAATCACATTGTGGGGGCCATTTATTGGTAGGGTTGCATATGGATAGACTTGGGCTCACAGGCGTTCAAGACCGGTAACCAACCCGTGAGAGGACGTGAGAGCTTCCCGTTTACCATATGTGGATGATCAATAGGGTTGATGAGTTCGTAGTCAGGGACTATGAGGACTCTAGTGTGAAGGATACCGGAAAGGATCGTCAGGGACAAGGAATGGACGTATCTGGATCTGACTTGATGTAACTAAGTAGAAGACTTGCATTTGGCTAGGCTTAACCCTGACATGCGCCGGTACTTAGACCAATGGTGATGTGAGAGAGTGGTGACCTATACCCCCAGCCATGGAATGTCCCGAGGGATGCCGGACCCATTACCAACTGATGATGAGTGATTGAGACCTTCCTTAAGAAGTACGGTGCTATGACTTAAAGCATGTCTGCCAATAGAGACCAGCATATGTAGAGTTAGATTCATTCATTCATTGCTTGTCTCATACCATATTGCATTTATGTTTGTTCTGAAATCCTGCCATTTATGTTATTATTGATTTAACTGCCTTACTGAGTTTCTTTGAAACTCATTCCTTTATTGTACAATGTTTGTTAGACTATTCTGCAGGTACTGAATATTATGACGGCCCCTATGAAGAAGCGCAAGGAGAAGATGCATATCTCTAGGAAGGTGATTGCGGTTACAACAATTACATTGAAGATCCCCCGAGTGGTTATGCTCCGTACGATGCTTAGTCCGACCATTGAGTGGAAGCGCCTTGTGCTGTTTATGAGATTTATACTTATAGGGATGTTGTCTATAAAGTTGAGAACAATTTAGTTGCCCATTGTACCTGCTACTAGGATTAGATTTTGTCTTGCTTATTCTCTTTTAGAACTACTTTTCCGCTGGTTGTAGAGTGGGATTTTGCCTCACTTTACTTATCTGTTTTAGACACTCTGATTATATCTAGTACTCTGATTTATATATGATTCATTCTTTCCTTATTTGGATCTATGGTTTATCTTCCGCACTTTTATTATTATTGTTCATGATTATGTTATTGTTTATGTGGGAGGTTGATTACTCTATACCTGATCTTCGGGCTGTGGATCACACTCTCGGGTATGCCAGATAGGGTACCGGCTGGGAGGATGTGACAGTTAGGGCTGGGTTTCACACACTCTGTGCAGACGAGCAACCTTGTCCACATAAAGTCTAGCTAACTTATCCATAGTATGAGTGATCTTCATAGGAATAAAGTGGGCTGATTTGGTCAACCTATCAACAATTACCCATACAGTGTCATTACCTCTACTTGTTCGAGGTAAGCTAGTCACGAAGTCCATAGTAATGTTTTCCCATTTCCAACCAGGAAAAGGTAGGGGCTGCAATAATCCAGACGGAGGTTGTCGAACAGCTTTAACACGTTGACAAGCCTCGCACTTCGCTACAAAATCTTCTACATCAGCCTTCAATCCAATCCACCAAAAATGTTCTTTCAAGTCTTTATACATTTTTGTACCTCCTGGATGTACGGTAAAGATTGACTGGTGTGCTTCCTTCAAAATTTCCTTTTTAACTTCTTCAACTGCAAGCACACAAAGTCTTCCTCTAAATAATAAGGCACCATCCATAGATATACTAAAATCAGGTTCCAAATTAAAATTTAAAGAAATCTTCTCTATTTTCTCTTTCAATTCTGGATCCGAATCTGCAAGGCAACAATTCGATCCCTAAGGGTGGATCTTGTTGTCATGGCTGAAAGCACAACATCTGAACTTTGCAAAACAACTTCCAATTCAAAATCTGAAATTGACTTCAACAATGACTTGCTCAAAGCATTCAAATCTAGTTCCTTCTTGTTACTTTTTCTACTAAGAGCATCAGCAACAACATTTGCTTTACCAGGATGATATTGAATATCACAGTCATAATCAAAGACTAACTCCAACCATCTCCTTTGTCTCATATTTAACTCCTTTTGGGTAAAGAAGTACTTTAAGCTCTTATGATCTGTGAAAATAGCAATCTTCTCACCATACAAGTAATGTCTCCAAATCTTTAGGGCAAAAACAACGGCTGCAAGTTCTAAATCATGAGTGGGATAATTCTGCTCATATTCTTTCAATTGCCTTCAAGCATAAGCTATCACCTTCCCATGTTGCATTAAAACACAACCTAAACCAATCTTAGATGCATCGGTATAGACTGGTCGACCACCGGAATTATCAGGTATTGTCAAAACCGGGGCACTTGTCAATCTATCCTTCAATTCTTGAAAATTCTTCTCACATGCGTCAGACCAAACAAACTTTTCCTCTTTCCTAGTTAGCTTAGTCATAGGAGCAGCCAACTTAGAAAAGTTCTCAATAAATCTCCTGTAATAACCAGCCAAACCTAAGAAACTTCTTATTTCTGACACAGTCTTCGGTCTTTCCCACTCGGCAACTGTCTTAACCTTGTCGGGATCGACATGAATACCTTCGGCTGAAACAACATGACCAAGAAATACCACTCTTGGAAGCCAAAAGTCACACTTACTAAACTTGGCATACAACTTATTCTCTCTCAGTCTTTGCAAAGTAATACCGAGATGCTTTCGATGCTCTTCTTCGTTCCTTGAGTAAATCAAAATATCATCGATAAAGACAATAAAGAACTTATCTAGCACATCGTGAAATACTCGATTCATCAAGTCCATAAACACAGCAGGAGCATTAATCAAACTGAAGGGCATGACTCTAAACTCAAATGACCATACCTTGTCCTAAAAGCTATCTTACAAATGTCACTAGCTTTCACCTTCAACTGATGATATCCGGATCTCAAATCAATCTTCGAGAACACTGCTGCACCTCTCAACTGATCAAAAAGATCATCAATCCGAGGTAGCGGATACCTATTCTTGATGGTCAATTTGTTGAACTCACGGTAATCAGTGCACATACGCATACTACCATCCTTCTTCTTAACAAACAAAACCGGGGCTCCCCAGGTGATACACTAGGCTGTATATAACCTTTATCTGAGAGTTCATTCAGCTGGTCTTGTAGTTCTTTCAACTCGGTAGGCGCCATTCTATATGGAGCTTTAAATACCGGAGCGGCTCCTAGAATTAATTCAATCGAAAATTCCAACTCTCTATCCGGAGGTAATCCCGATAAATCATCCGGAAAGACATCCTTAAAATCACAAACAACTTCAACTTCTTCAAGCTTCTTCTTCACTTCCTTGACTTCACTTTCAGCTGTAGCGCTTTCCATTAGTGCACAAACTTGCATCAAAGCAGTAAAAGTCTTCTTGCTAACTCTTCCTTTATCACCTTGAAACTCAAAGGCTGAATTACTACTAATCTAAAATTGAATTTTCCTTGAAGAACAAACAATTACAGCCTTATGGGCTGTCAACCAATCAATTCCAAGAATAACATCAAAGTCTTTCATGTCAAGAATCACTAAATCGGCTTTCAATTTCTTCTTGCAAATCAAAATGGGACAACCTTCTATCATTGTATCTAGTTTCACAACTGATCTAGTAGGAGTACTAATCATTAAACAACTAGACAAATTCTTAGGTAACAAGTCAGTCTTCCTAACGAATGCAAACGAGATGAAAGAATGAGATGCTCCCGTATCAAACAATACAAATGCAAGAATAGAAGCGATTAACAAAGTACCTGTCACAACTTCAAATAAATTCCTACATACTTGCAATGATATGATGAACATGTGTATGTAAATTGATTGAGCCAAATCCAAACTTCAAAAATCGCATTTTGACCTAAATTGGGAATTTCCCCCCTTTTTATGCTTGCTGAATTTTGACCTTTAAACCACCAAATTGAAATGTTTTTCTCTAATAAAACAAGCCATTACACTATTCTAAGTACCGTGCACATGCTAGTATGGTCAATTTGAAAATTTTCCAAAATAAAAAATTTTCGAAAATACCCTTCATGCTAAATCTTGTAATTCTACTAACGTCAAGTTTCTTTTTGTCTTCTTTACAGCTATACGGACATCATGCCTCATCGCGGTCGACATATGGGTGGGAGGAGAGGCAGAAGCAAAGGCAGAGGTCAGGTTTCACTTTTGGAGCCACGAGATGCAGTCATTCGCAGAGACCTATTTAGTACACCCCGAGCGGAGTAATTGTATGAGGCCTTCTTCGAGTGGTGCTGTGAAATCCAGCCCAAACCTAGCCCGGGGCACCCTATTTATTTTGGGTGAAGAAATACTTGTTTAATATTAGACCTTGATGTTAGACCGTGATTTCTGTGTTTTTATCTTTGAAAGCCTTAGGAGGTTATGTCCGACCTTTTCCTTAGTATAGATCCATGTCCCGAAATGATGGGAGTTGTCCTTGTGGGCCCTCTTTATGGAAGACATGGTGTTTGACCCGAAGTGGGGGAAATAGAGACTTGTGGACCCTTTTTATTAATGATTTGGTGTCAGAGCCCAAGCCCTTGGACATTGTCGATGATGCCCCTCACTTGAGAGCATTGTCAGTGTTAGTTTTGAATCTGCATCATGAAGAAGGTGAGCTTATTTGGTGGACCTAATGAACTCCCATGCCCAATCCGAAGGTATTTTCCAAAACTAGACTTCATGATGGACTTGTAGGAGAAAACCCCACTCAATTTCACCCCATATAACCCTCCAAATCCCTGTCCGAAGTTGCTGAACTATGTTTCGCCAATCCTGCCTGCGCATCGATGAAGATTGAATTATTTAAAGTGCCTAACGAGCTCCAATTCTTGATCCAAAGGTATTTATGGAAACTAGACTTCTTTATTGACTTGTAGGAGAAAACCCCGCTCGATATGACCTTGTATAGCTTCTCGAATCCACCCCTGAAGAAGTTTCCCCATCTTTTTGAAAGCCCAAGTATGCTTTCAATTTCGAGGACGAAATTATTTTAAGGGGGGGCGAATGTGAAATCCCACCTAATCCTAACCTTGATGCTGTGTCAAATGCATACCTACCATATACATTGTTCAATTTATTCTCTATCATATGAGTTGCCTAATTTCGTTTAGTAGAAGTTTACCTCGAAGCTAATCTTTTCTCCCTTCTATTTCTTCTTGTGCCTTCTATTTTCCCTTTGATGAGAGGGTGATCTTAAGACATTCCCATGATTGATTCTTCTATACCTGCTGTTCTAAAGTGGATCTCCATACAGTCTATAACCTTGTAAATTCTCCACATGATGATTTCAATCAAAGATTAGTAAATCTCCCATACGTTGTATTGAGCTACTCTTACTATGTTTTATTCTTTGTGATTGAGACTATGAAGAAGATGTTGCATCCTTGCAACCATCTCTTCTACTATCTCCTTTCATTCTTAAGGTTTTATGATCTTTATATTGGTCTTTGCCATGAACCTTGTGAAGTCTTCATGAAGCTAGGATCATACTCTCGATTTGATTTCAAAGCAAGTTAGATTTATTTCTTGTTTTCTTACAAAAGAATTATTGTTATTTGTTTTCCGTTTATTTTGGGAGAAGAAAGTCAAGGTAAAAGTGATGTATCTCCATCACTTTCGAAAGCCTAGTACTCTCCCAATTTCGAGGACGAAATTATTTTAAGGGGGGGAGAATGTGAAATCCAGCCCAAACCTAGCCCGGGGCACCCTATTTATTTTGGGTGAAGAAATACTTGTTTAATATTAGACCTTGATGTTAGACCATGATTTCTGTGTTTTTATCTTTGAATGCCTTAGGAGGTTATGTCCGACCTTTTCCTTAGTATAGATCCATGTCCCGAAATGATGAGAGTTGTCCTTGTGGGCCCTCTTTATGGAAGACATGGTGTTTGACCTGAAGTGGGGGAAATAGAGACTTGTGGACCCTTTTTATTAATGATTTGGTGTCGGAGCCCAAGCCCTTGGACATTGTCGATGATGCCCCTCACTTAAGAGCATTGTCAGTGTTAGTTTTGAATCTGCAGCCTGAAGAAGGTGAGCTTAGTTGGTGAACCTAATGAACTCCCGTGCCCAATCCAAAGGTATTTCCCGAAACTAGAATTCTTGATGGACTTGTAGGAGAAAACTCCACTCAATTTGATTTAACCAATTTCAAAATTTCAAAAATCCAATTTTGACCTAGAATGCCAAAATCCCCAAATTTCTTCATGCTGAATTTTTCACTTTAGACCGAGATTTCGATCGATTTTCCTCAAATAAACTTTATAGACATGAATTCCAAGTATTGTGGACATGCTAGTATCTTCAAATCAAAATTTCCCCGAATTTGAAAATTTCCGAAAACTACGAAAATACCCTTTTAACTTAAATTTTGAAATAGCACTAACAACAATGTCTTTGCTTCTTCCACAGACATTCACCATGCCGAGGGGTGTACGAGGACGAGGACGAGGTCGGGGTCGTATGGTAGGGGCACTCAGAGGCAAAGGTCAGGTTCCTTCAGAGCCTAGACAGGAGGTTTGGAGGCCAGAAAGATTTGACACTCCCCAGGCCGAGTTCTTATACAAGGCCTACTTCAGTTACTGTAACATCGAGCTAGGACGTCTACTACACCTTCGTCAGCTCAGGGTCTTCAGGATTCAGCAGAGGTTCGACACTTTGCAGTGGATACATCTTTTTACAGAGGATCTGCCGATATACCCAGAGCTAGTGAGGTTGTTCTTCAGCAACCTAACCTATACCGAGGAGGCTAGAGGTCCAAGACATCCACTTCGGCTTGTCCTCAGGAGCAGGGTCCTTCAGACTTGGATCCGCTTCTCTACGAGATCACTGGCTGAGATCTTGCGGGTCCCTCACTACCCAGATCAGTGCATATGGATACTTGTAGGGGCAGACATAGACAACTACTTGCTGCCATATGAGTTGTGTGAGATATGCTCTACACTGTGGGATAGTCGCCGATGCTTCACTCCATGGAACAGTGGACGGATGACAGATTCAGCACGGATCATCGGTCGCATCGTCGGCTGAAACATCATGCTGAAGGCTGGACATCACCATCGGGTCACAGTGATGGAAGCCTTAGTCATCTACCGCATCTACATGGGATTCGTGATCGACCTTTCCTACATCATACAACAGGTCATGCTGGATATGGTTCTGCGGCCTAGCATGCGGAACCTTTGCTATGGGAGGCTCCTGACCTTGATCTTCAGGCATTTCGGGGTGAGTTTCGAGGATACACCAGTGGACACTAGTTCACGAGGATATATTATCGGGACTCGGACCATTCGTCAGATGAGGTTGCAACAGACTGTGAGATCTCCTGGTCCAGAGGGTGAGGATGATGATGAGACAGAGGATGAGGAGCAGGAGTCAGAGGATGGGGAGGAGGATATCGGTCCATATAGTGATGATTAGGCCGGAGATGATACAGAGATGCACAAGGCTATGCCGGAGCATCACGAGTTTCCTTCCTCGCACTTTAGACACGAGGCTATGCTGAAGCATTTATAGTATGTATACTGGAGTACAAATCGATTTAGCATACATTATGCAAAACGTCATGATTGATCGGATCGAGTTTCCTGGGGATAGGAACTTGGCTTTCGATCGACTCTTGACTCGTATCTTTGAGTATTTTGGTGTGGACTTGGAGCATACACCTATGATTCAGGGTCGAGATTTAGGTGAGCCCATTTGTGCATGGTTGATCAGGAAGATGGGGCTCCAGGATGCAGTCAGATCAGAGGATGAGGATGATATCGATGATGCATCAGGAGATGACGACTCAGAGGATGATAGTGCTGATGATGATGACGGTGGTAACGATGATGAGCATAGTGAGGGTGATGATCAGGGTCATGATGATCAGGGTCATGGTGATCACGGTCATGATGATGCTCCGAGGCATGAGGAGGTTCCCGCTCCACGACTTACTGAGGTCGGAGGCCCATCACACACGACTCCTGAGGCTCCAGATGTGGCTTCCCATCAGTCGTCGATTTACTCTATTCTTGAGAGGATCGAGGCTCGGCGGAGAGGATGGAGTTACACATGTGCACACTCGGTGAGAGGTTTGCACGACTGGAAGAGGAGTTCAGATCTAGGAGGGATCAGACAGATCGCAGGAGTCGTTCACCTACATAGACATCACTAGGAATTTTCTTTTATGTCATTATGGATGTATTTCTCTTTTCCAGACTTGTAAAAATTCCCTATGAAATCAATGAAGTTCAGTTGTTTTGTTTATATTATTGTGTCTTATTCATGAGTCAAGTTATGTTTCCATATTTTGGTTTCTAGTCTAGGTTATCTATTATTCACTCCTAGGAGTACTTGAGTCACTTCCGGATCTGTGACTCGAAATGTTCCGTCACCGTTTCTGTGGTCGGGGTTCCACTTGATCTTGGGCTCTGATACCAATCTGTCACATCCACCCAGCCGGTACCCCATTTGGAATACCCGGGATGTGATCCACAGTCCAAGGATCAATGATCTGAGGTCCATGCCTCCCACATACACGGTAACACAATCATGAACAGTAATAATCAATGGTAAAAACAACTAATATCAAGTATCATGAATAAGACAAGATTAACTAAATCAGAGTGCGGAATATAGATAATAGATAAGGTATGATCAAAATCATAAAGGGTGAGAAGGTATGGTAGTCACCCTCTCAGAGCAGCGGAAAAGTATTAAATCAAGTTAGTTACATATCCAAGTATCACCGGAATAATTCAAGACAAGTTAATTACAAAATCTAAGGTTCCACAAATACACCAGGGGAATGGGGCACTATGCTAGGGTTTCTTCTATACTAATAGTAGTCTCCTCAACAGTACGGATGAAGTAAACCCAGCACTGCCGCTCCCGCACAACTGTGGGGCTAACCCTGGTGCGAATAATAATCCTCCTCGGCTCCAATATATGAATCCTCACCGACGCCACTACCCGGAGGGTAGTATGTGGAATCATAGTCCGCCTCATAGGAGGTGCCATCATAATCTTCGGTACTTGGAATGTAATCTAAAACATTTGCACAAAAGGAATGAGTTCGAAGAACTCAAGAAGGAAGTTATTCCATAATTAGAAATCATACACATTCGTAACATATAATAATGCAATGTGATATGGAACATATGATGCAGATATGAGTCTAACTCTATGAATGCTGGTCTCTAAGGTAGACATGCTTTAAGTCATAGCACCATACTTCTCTGGGTCGTCAGTCACTCTCCCATTTCCATATCTTGGGAATGCCCGGGGAAGATCGGTAAAGTCATCAAAACCATGGTAAGGGGAATCGGTCACCGCTCTCTCACATCACCATTTGGTCAAGTACTGGCGCATGTCACAGTAAAGCCTAGCCCAATGCAAGTCATCTACTTAGTCGGTCAAGTCGATTCGGATACGTCCATTCCTCGCCCCCGGCGATCCTTTCCGGTATCCTTCACACTAGAGTCAGCGAAATCCCGGATTTCGGACTCATCAACCCTATTGGTCATCCACATATAGTAAACGGGAAGCTCTCACGTCCTCTCACGGATTGGTTACCGGTCTTGAGCGCCCGTGAGCCCAAGTCTATCCATATGCAACCCTACCAATAAATGGCCCCTTTCAGGTATCCGTAGCATGGTTTATGTCCCCTACCGGATTGGCTACCGGCCTAGAGCGCCCATCCAACCATACACTACCATGGGTTGTTTGGTCTCAATGCCCTTCCGATTCGGGTCTGACACGACAAGGATGAACCTAGCCACACCACTAGACACTCCTATGTATGTCATCCAATAACTCGGGAAAGTGTCGATAGGCACCATCGGAGAATATCTCGTACTATTCCCTCCGATGCCCAAGGACAGAAGTGTAAGTAGGACACCCTCCAATCCCAAGTCGTACGTAAGCAATCACACATCAGATCTCATCATTTCTCATGCATCCAATGCATATTCATAATAGTACTCAAATCATGATATTGAAACGAATCATTATAAACATAAGCAAATCAAAATGATAGAGTAACACAACAATTGTACAAAGATTTAAATACTACTATTCCAACACATATGTATCAGTATCATAATGATTGAAAGAATTTAGGGACTTCATTCTTTGAATAAAGCATAGTTCAATATTTGATGACTTATATGTTTATGGATATAACCATCCTTACCTTGGATGAGTTGATGATTAATTGAGGATACCAAGAATAGTCCAATAGAAGTGTTAAGGCCCTAAACAGACATCAATAATAAGTTAGAAAAGAAGTCGGGAAGATCGAATGTCATTCGAGTCAAAACTGACCAAGGTTGCTGTCAGCAACAACTTTGGTCGATGGTTTTGGTCGATGGTATCGACCAAAATGATCGACCAAAATAGTCCTCGGGCAGAATAGTGGATTTTGGGGATTTTTGGTCCGAAATGAGTCTTCCGGTGTTCGGATCAATCTGGATTTTGGAGGCATACTTAACAACAGTAGTAGGACACTATAAATCAAGGAACTAACCCAATCCAATGGTCTAATTAAAAAGCCCCAATTTGAGCTATCAAGTTCAAGTGATAAACATCATGGTATGAGTTGGAATTGATTGCATTGATGAGTAATAGCATGCAATAGTTAGAGGAACTAATAGAAATTCGATTGGAATCATATGGCAATGTTAAACATGAACATAATACACTTTATAGCTCAGTTTGATATCAAATGGTATGGTGTTAATAGGTAAATCATGGAATACATATGCTAGGCATGAGAATGGTTAAGGGAATCATGGATTGAGCATGAGTAGGCACTTGGAGTGGTGGTTGCAAGGTTGCAGCACCATTCCAAATGTCCCATCAGCAAGATGACAATAGAAAGGAGTAGAAAAATGGTAGGGTAGAGAGTGGAATGAAGAGTCTTACCTTAGTGTAGCAGATGAAGGCAAGAATCAATGATAAACTAAGTGTCTTTGATGAGATACCCTTCACACTAACCAAGGAGCTGCTTTGGGAAGCTTTCCCCACATTTTCAGGTGAGAAAAATGATTGCAAAAGGCTCAAGGCTCGAGGTCATATTAAATAGAAAAGGAATATTCCATGGAATCATTAACTTGGCAGACTGGGACATTTTGGTCGATGCTTTTGGTCGATGGTATCGACCAAAATGATCGACCAAGATGATTTCAGCAGAAAACTCAGGTTTAGAACAACAACTTCAAGTAGGGATTTGAAAGGCTATACAAGGTCAAATTGAGTGAGGTTTTCTTCCACAATTCAATCAAGAAGTCTAGTTTCTAGGAATACCTTCGGATTGTGCACAGGAGGTCATTTGGTACATCAACCATGTTAATCTTCTCCGATGCGCAGACTTTCCTTAAACATTGACAATGCATTTAAGCAAGGGGTATCATTGTCAATGTCCATGGACTCGGTCTCCAAATCATGATCATCAATCAGGATGGTCCATAGATCTCTTCTTCCACCACTTCGGGTCCTCGGACCTGAATACAACAGTGGATCCGGGTCAGGGTCAAGGTTAGAATAGGGCTGGATATTACACCAACACCTTGCGTGTAGTACGCTTCATCGGCTTACGCTTCATTGTACTGTTCGCCATAGAAATCAATACCTGTAGAATAGTCTAACAAAAACAATGTACAAAAGGAATGCGTTTCGAAGAAACTCAGTAAGGTAGTAAAATCCAGCTTTTACCTAACCTTGACCCGACCCGGTCATTGTTATGTTTGTAGGTCCAAAGACCCGAAGTGGTGGTAGGAGGGACTTATGGGCCCTACTGGTTGATGACGTAATGTCGGGATTCCAGTTTATGGACATTGATGATGCTGCTCCTTCCTTGAGCACATTACCAGTGTTAAGTTAGAATCTGCGCACTGATGAAGAGCGAGACAGTTGAAATAGCAAACGGACTCCTGTGCATAATCCGAAGGTACTCCCTGAAACTAGACCTCTTGAGTGAACTGTAGGAGAAAACCCCATGCAATTTGACCTTGTATAGCCCTCCAAGTCCGCACCTAAAGTTGCTGTACTATTCTGTAAAATTCTGCAGAGTTTGTTTTGGTCGATACTATTGGTCGATACCATCGACCAAAGGTATCGACCAACAAGTCTGCTGAGCCCAGATTTAAAGATTCTTAGAATATTATTTTCTATTATTTATTCCTCGAGACTGGAGCCCTATCCTCGCGTCTTTAACATCTGGGAACGTGAGAGAGCCTCCCAAGAACTCCTCCTTGGTAGTGGTGAAGCATCTTCTTCATCAATCATTGCCAACCACTTATTCCTACCTTCTTGTTCCACTTTAAAGGTATGACTCTCTCTCCTAATCACTTTCTCACTCATCTTTTCTCTATTTTACTGTTGGGACCATGGTCAAGGTACTGCAACCTTGCATACACCTTGCCATGAACCTTCTAAACCCCATACAATGATGTTTTCACCGATATGACTATGATTGATTCACCTCATGATCATTGACTACACATTTCCATGATTTATTGCTTACCAACTTGCTTTATTTACCAAAACTGAGATGAAGCTCGTGATTTACTTAATCTATACCTTGCATATGTGCTCCATGTTACTTCTAAACGATTCCCTACCTAATCCCCCATGTTTTCCCCTAATTTGCATTGAGTTATAGCCAATGCTATGATCTACAACTCTTAACCTTAATATGTCAATTTGGGGATTTCCAAATGGACCATTGGATTATGAAAGTTTCTTGATAATTAGTGTCCCCATGTTGTGCTTAGACTATCCTCCAAGTTTCATGTCAATCCGAGACCAGGAAGACCAAATCTGGGCAAGAATCCGAAAAGCCGAGCTTGTTGTCCCGGAATTGATTTGGTCGATACTATTGGTCGATACTATCGACCAAATGTATCGACCAATAGAGTTGCTTGTCAGCAACTTTTGCCCGGTTCCGATTCGTTTGATCTCCGATTGTTCCGATTTCTTCTCTAACCTTTCATATATGCTTGTTTAGGACTTTAAGACTATTTGGGCCATCGCTTGTGATCTTGGACCATTCTCTTCTCCGATTCAAGGTAAGGATAGTTATCGATGTAATTACCTAGGATATGGAAATCTTGACTTGGTATTCCTATCCTAGTAAATATAGTTTCTATTTCATATCCTTATCATGTTAGACTTGCTACATATGTCTTTTAACAGTAGCTTTGTGTTTACATTATATTACTTCAATGTTGTATCATGTTTATCAATTTCAATATATGATGACTTATGTCAATGTCATGAATCGAATGTTTATTATGACGTTGTATCTTGTGAACTGATATGATGAACTTGGGCATGTGATTGCTTAAGTATAACTTGGGATTGAGGGGTACCCTACTGGTGCTTCTGTCCTTGGACATCGGAGGGAATAGTATGGGATGTTCTCCGAAGGTGTCCATTGACGCTTTCCCGGGTTATTGAATGACATGCATAGGATTTGTCTAGATGTATGGCTAGGATGTCCCTATCATATCAGACCCGATTCGGAAGGGCATTGAGACCGAACAACCCGTGGTAGTAGTGTGGATTTGTGGGCGCTCAAGACCGGTATCCACTCCGTGAGAGGACATAAATTGCATTACGGTTACCCGAAAGGGGCCATTTATTGGTAGGGTTACAAATGGCTAGACTTGGGCTCACGGGCACTCAAGACCGGTGAAATGATCCGTGAGAGCTTCCCGTTTACCATTTGTGGATGACCAATAGGGTTGATGAGTCCGGTGAGTAATATCCGTGACTCTAGTGTGAAGGATACCGGAAAGGATCCCGAGAGGGGAGGAATGGAAGTATCTGGAACTGGCATGATATGATTAAGTAGATGACTTGCATTGGGCTAGGCTATACCCTGACATGCGCCAATACTTAGACCAAACGGTGATGTGAGAGAGCGGTGACCGAAACCCCCAACCATGGATTTGTCCGAGAGGGATGCAGGGACCCAATTTCCCCCGGTGATGAGTGATCGAGACTACCTAAAGAAGTATGGTGCTATGACTTAAAGCATGTCTACCATAGATGACCAGCATACTTAGAATAAAGTCATATTGCATTACATGCCTCATATCATCTGCATCATTTTATGATTATCTTGTGGTTTATGTGTGGTGGGATAACTTCCTTGCTGAGTTCTTTTGAACTCATTCCTTTTCTGTTGCAATATTTTGTTAGGCTATTCTACAGGTGATTACTCTGATGGTACCCTCCCTGAGGCGGACCCGGACACCTCATACTACTATTCGGAGGCTAGCTACACTGAAGACTTCGGTGACCATACCGAAGAAGATCACCCGGCGTACCAGGGTTAGCCCTGGAGTTGTATGGGAGCAGTCATGTTGGATCTCCATGGTCCTCACCTTTGAGGAGGACATATCCATTGTAGAGGAGACTTATGAGTAGTTACTACTTCTTTTTGTGACGGTTAAACTTAGAAGAATTGTAATAACTTTAACTTACCTTCATAACTTGAGACTTGTACTTAACTAAATTTTGACCTCACTTCCGTTTGGTGAAGGAGTGGATTCCGCCCACTGCCTTCTTAAGTTATCTGATTTGATATTTATTTCCGCACTCTGATTATGTCTGACACCTTATTTTTGAATTCCATGATCATTCATTGTTAGTTTATGATTATTATCGGTTCATGATTGTATTATCGTTGATGTGGATTATGTGGTCCCTGAACTATGGATCTGCGGGGCTGTGGATCACATCCCGGGTATGCCAGATAGGGTACCGGCTGGGTGGATGTGATAGAGTGGTATCAGAGCCCCAGGTTCAGTAAGACCCTAACCACAGAAGCGATGATGGAACATTCCGAGTTACCGATCAAAAAGGGTAACTCAACTATTCTTAGAGCTGAATAATAGATAACCGAGATTAGTAACTGAATAGATGAAACTTAACTGATTATGGAATAAGATACAATAATATAAGCAAAACAACTTGATTTCATTAATCACATAAGAAAATTTTTACAAGTCTGAAGGAAAGTACATCTGGGAAACATAAAAAGGAAAACCCCTAATGCTATCTATCTAGGTGATCTACTCCGACGATCTGTCTGATCCCTCCTCGATCTGAACTCATCCTCGAACCGTGTAAACCTCTCACCTAAAGTGTGCATGTATGTCTCCATCCTCATCTGTCGAGCCTCGATCCTCTCGAGTATGGAATAAATCGGAGACTGATGAGAAGTCACACCTGGAGCCTCAGAAGTCTGGTGAGATGGACCTCCATCCTCGGAGAATCGTGGAGCGGGAATCTCCTGATGCCCCTGATCATCATCCTGAACTGGAGCATCACCCTGATCATCATCGTCTCCATGTTCATCTACATCGTCATCCTCGGCATCCCCATCGATGCCGGCCTCATTGTCTGATCCAACCGCGTTACCAAGCCCCATTTTCTTGACCGACCATGCACAGAGGTCCTCACCTATCTCTATGTCGGGAATCGTCGGTGTGTCCTCTAAATCCACCCGGAAGTACTTGGAAAATGCGTGTCAAGACCCGGCCGAAAGCTAAGTTCCTGACCCCGGGAGACTCAACTCGGTCTATCATGATATGCTGCATGATGTGAGCCAAGTCGATCTGCACGTCAGTGTAAATGCAATAGATGACTAGTGCCTCCATAATCGTCACCCTACTGTGATGCCCCGCCTTCGGAATAATGTTTCGCCCGACAAAGCGAGCGATGACTCGGGCAGATGGTATCATAGAAGTGCCACTCCTGGGCATGAAGCAGTTCTCGTCGTCCCACAGAGTCTTGCATATCTCGTGTGTCTCGTATGGAATGAGACCCTCCAGAATGTCAGTGCGAGGAGGAATCCACAAGCGAAAGTCTGGTACAGACGACACTCCCAAGATCCCAGCCAACTCGCTGGTAGTGAATGTGATCTCAACGCCTCTGACCACGGAGCAGATGACAATCCAAGGACCATCTCGCGGGTCATCCTCGAATCGGTAGGTCAGGTTACTATAAAAGTACCTGACAAGCTCTGGGTAGACTGAATATGGCGTGGTGTACAAAGATGACCATCCCTGTCACGCCCTCCCAGCCGGTACCCTATCTGGCATACCCGAGAGTGTGATCCACAGCCCGAAGATCAGGTATCGAGTGATCAACCTCCCACATAAACAATAACATAATCATGAACAATCATAACAAGAGTACGGAAGATAAATCATAGATCCAATAATGAAAGAATGAATCATAAACGAATCAGAATAATAGATATAATCAGAGTATCAAACAGATAAGTAAAGTGAAGCAAAAATCCCACTTTACATCCAGCGGAAAAGTAGCTCTAAGGAATAAACTAGACAAAATCTAATCACAGTAGCAAGTACATTGGGTAACTAAATTATTCTCCACTTTATAGACGACATCCTTGTATGTATAGATCTCATAAATAGCACAAGGACGCTTCCACTCAATGGTCGGACTAGGCATCGTACGGAGCATAACCACTCGCGGGATCTTCAGAGTAATTGTGGTAACCGCAATCACCTTCCTGGAGATATGTCTCTTCGCCTTGCGCTTCTTCATAGGGACCGTCATAATACTCAAGACTGCAGGATAGTCTAACAACATTGTACAATAAAGGAATGAGTTTCAAAGAAACCCAAAGTAAGGCGCTTAAAATCCATAATAAACATAAATGGCGGGATTCCGAACAAACATAAATGCAATATGATATGAGACAAACAATGAATGAATGAATCTAACTCTATGGATGCTGGTCTCTATTGGCGAGACATGCTTTAAGTCATAGCACCGTACTTCTTTAGGAAAGTCCACTCACATCCTCAACCATTTAAGATATCTTGGATTCTCTCACGGATCATTTCACCGGTCTTGAGCAGCCGATTGGTAATGGGTCCTTCATCCCTCGGGACAAACCTTGGCGGGGGTTAAGTCAACACACTCTCTCACAACCATTTGGTATAAGTACTTGGCGCATGTCGGGGTAAAACCTAGCCAAATGCAAGTCTTCTACTTGGTTACATCAAGTCGAGATCCAGATACTTCCATTCCTCGTCCCCGACGATCCTTTCCGGTATCCTTCACACTAGAGTCGGCGTATCCTATGGCACCGACCAACTCGGACTACGGACTCATCAACCCTATTGATCATCCACATATGGTAAACGGGAAGCTCTCACGTCCTCTCACTGGTTGGTTACCGGTCTTAAGCGCCCGTGAGCCCAAGTCTAATCATATGCAACCCTACCAATAAATGGCCCCCACAATGTGATTCCTGTCCTCTCACGGGTTGGTTACCGGTCTTGAGCGCCCATGAATCCCCATTGCTACCACGGGTCGTTCGGTCTCAATACCCCTCCGATTAGGGTCCGACATAACAGACATCCTAGCCAAACACTACTAGACAATCCTAGATATGTCATCCAACAGTTTAGGAAGGTGTCCGAGAGGGCATCTCCGGAAACATCCCATAATATTCCCGTAGTAGTCCAAGGACAGAAGTGTCGAAAGGACACCTCTCCTTTCCAAACCATACGTAAGCATACACATGCATCAATTCATATCATCACATATATGGTAACTACATATATGGAAAGAAATCAATTATTACAATCACTTGTATAACTTTGGTAAGTAAATCATACATGAATCAATTCAATATGAATAAGTAATGCTACTGTAATCAAAGTTATGCAACAGTAGTATATCATTGTAAGAATCTAATTTAGGAAACATATTCATGATATTCAAATATAGAAACTAGATTCATGCTATCTATGTAATTAAGGAAATAACCATTCTTACCTTTTATAACTCGCAAAAAGGATCCTAAGAAATCAAGTAAGATCTTGGCAAACTTGAGAAGAAGGTCCTAAACAAGTATATACAACATATTAGGAAAGATCCCTAACAGAAAATATATCAAAACAT